>NC_057794.1:566598630-566609920 GCF_018294505.1 Triticum aestivum
TCCAGGCCGTCCGCACGCGTCCGTTTCACCCTCAAACCGAGCGCAAGTTTTGGCCGGGGATGGGTCGAAAACGGACGGAATCCAGACATTTGTCCGTTTGAGACCGCGCGTTGGGTCGCGCTATTCGTCCATTTTACTTCAAACAGACGCGCGCGAATAGGATGGAATCGCGCGGTGGAGTTGGCATGGACACAACGATGCAGCGTAAATTAGAGAGTTCACAGTTGTTCCAATGCTAGGCTGACAACAGATGGTGGCAGCTACTGTACATATGATCGATGTGCAACAACCGGAAAGAAATTGATGGGTAGGGTTGGCCGGTTGGGGGACAACACCAGCTGAGAACGAGAGCGAAGGTGACACGCGGGAAAATAGCTTTCTTTTTCCAAGCTGTGGAAGAATATATGCCTGCCCCGGCCAGCCGAAAACAGCATATCGCGCACTCGGTTTTGGCCAAGTTTTTATGCTCGGATGCATGCTTAGATACATCTGGGTGGATGGTCACGGATATTTTTTTCGTTTTGGACGGTATGAATGTTGATCGCGCTTTACTAGCTTTAACAAACTCGTCAATGGTCGAATTTGTTCTCTTATCTGCCTTTTGGGTTAGCTAGGTTAAGAGCATCTCCAATAGCATGTGTAAATTTGGACGTCTATATATTTATATAGACAATGGTTTAAAAAAATTCTCTCATATACACATCAGTTTTGCAGTAGAACGTGTATATATAGAACGTCTACATTTTCTCTCATATATTTTAATATTAATTTATAACTACCAATTCAACTATCATCTTAACAATAATTCAACGATTTATTATTGCAGTGTCAACTGCTATTTTTTCAATGGGCACTTTCCAAACGGCTATATTTCCAACGGCTACCTTTCCAACAGCTCTATTGCAACAGCTCTATTCCAATGGCTCTATTGCTGGCCTATATATACCACCCCTCTCCTCTCTTAAATATCTTTCCATCTTGTGCTACAACACAATGAGTGAAACAGGATTCGTTTTGGATATGCTCATGAATTCGTCGTCGTCGTCTTCATCAGACGACGACGAACTAATTCTTGCAGCATTTGCAGAGCGCGAGGAGGAAGAGGAGGCAAATGCTCGACGTCATGGCGGTTCCACGCTGGGACGACAATTTTTGCATCGCGGAAGAGATGCCGGATTTGTTCTACTGTGGAGCGACTACTTCAAAGAAAATCCCACTTTTCCCGAAAGTTATTTTCGCCAAAGGTTAGTATTACTACATTATTCCCTGTCTGCCTATTTTTCATCTTCATATCTCATATTTGTTTTTCCGCACAGGTATAGAATGTCCCGTAATTTGTTTAATCGCATAGCTGAAGCAGTACTTGAGCATGATAGTTATTTTAAGCAAAAAAGAAATCCTGCTGGAGCTCTTGGGTTACATCCTCTGCAGAAGATGACAGCGGCAATGCGACTGCTAACTTACGGATATGCGGCTGATGCCGCGGATGAGTATTGTCGGTCTGGAGAATCTACAAATCTAGCATCTTGCAAAAAGTTTGTGATAGCTATTTGTGAAATATTTGGGGACCGGTATCTGAGATCTCCAAATGAAGAAGATACTGCTAGATTGCTTGCAATAGGGGAGCAAAGAGGTTTTCCTGGTATGTTAGGGTCTATAGATTGCATGCATTGGACTTGGAAAAATTGTCCTAAAAAATGGCATGGCATGTTTAAAGGTCATGTGAACAAGCCAACAATGATTCTGGAGGCAGTTGCTTCAAAGGATCTTTGGATTTGGCATGTATTCTTTGGTTTACCAGGGTCTCTCAATGACATAAATGTGGTTCAACGTTCACCTGTGTTTGCAAAGCTATCTGAAGGTGAAGCTCCAAAAGTGAATTATACCATCAATGGTCATCCGTACACAATGGGGTATTACCTTGCAGATGGTATATATCCACCATGGGCAACATTTGTGAAGACCATACCAACTCCAGAAGGCAGAAAGAAGAAACATTTTGCCAAAAGACAAGAGGGGGCCAGAAAGGATGTGGAGAGAGCATTTGAAGTTCTGCAATCTCGTTTTGCCATTGTTCGAGGACCAGCAAAAGGTTGGAAACGTAAAGAAATTGGTGATCTCATGAAAGCTTGCATCATAATGAACAATATGATAGTCGAAGATGAGCGAGACAGCGGTCCACATGACTACATCTATGACTCTATGGGAGTAAAGGTGACCCCATCTCATACTCATGCGGAAAAACTGAGTGTGTTTATTCAAATGCATCAACGGATCACAAACAGAGCATTTCACTCTCAGCTCCAAGATGATCTAGTTGAGCACATCTGGCAAAAGTTTGGAGACGAATGATTATGGACGTAGTTGTAATAATGTAGTGTTTTCAATTCTGTACGCGGTTGTAATGATGTACTATTTCAGTTATGCCATAATGCAATATTTTCACACACAACAGATATTTCAGATATGAAAAATAGTTTCAGATATGAAAATAGTTCACATGACAAATACTAGCAAACCTGACAAATGGTTCAACCCGATGTGTTGAACCGGCGAGCGGCGATCTCATTCTGCTTGTTCATGTAGTATTCTTGTTGAGCCCCAATCATAACAGTAGTGTCCATGGACATGATCTTCTCTTCTAACTCAAATTGCTTGTATGACATCTCCCTCTCTTGGTTTAGCATCTGCCTCTCCTGCAATGCAATCTGCTTCTCTTGCAATTCAAACGCTCGCTCATAACGAGCATTCTTTGTGGCCTCTTTGACCTCAGCCTTCTCTAACTTTTGTGCCCACACATTTTCTAATGATAACTTGGGACTAAAAGCATCAGAAGCAGAAGCTTTAGCTTTTTGTAAACGGGTTTTCTCCCGCTTATTACCATCAGGTCTTGTCTCTGTTCCAAGAGCATCAGTGCATCTCTCGAAGTCCTTGTCATTAGAAGTCGCACCTGGACTTGCATCCGAGGTCTTCTTCTGCTTTTTCTGAGGCCCCTTCGAAATCACACGATTCTCCCACTTAGGATGCTTTTCCAACACTAACCAACAATGCATTAATGTAAATGGCCTTTTTTTAGGATCTTTGGACTGGTACAGAACAAGTACATGGGCTTGCTGCACAAATAAATGGCCTATTATACTTGAACCAAACACATGAATATACAGAGAACCGAATTAAAAAGATGGAGCATACCTGCTGAGAAATAGTCACTCCGCTTTGGTTTATATTAAGTATTTGCTGATAGTATCCACAAAACTTGCTCACTTGTTCATTAATAGTGGTCCAACGACAGTTGAGTGCATTTTGAACACGCACCGGCCATGACACTTTCTTGCGCGTGCTGTAGTAATCATAAATCCTACTCCAATAAAAATTTGATGTTTGATCTGTTCCTATCAAAGCATCCAAACTAGTGTGCACCCATGCTGCCACCAACAAATCATCCTCTTCAATAGACCAATTCTTCCCCTTGGTGGATTTTCCTTTCACAGTTGTAGATGTTTCTTGAGTTGGCAGCATGGGCGACTCTTGCTCTCCAACTGGACTATCCGGCACTTGTGTTGAGACACCAAAGTTCAACATGCCCAGGAAACTCTTGTCGCCTTCCATCTGCGAAAAATTTGACACAAGTTTCATATAGCACCACATCATATAGCCTACCTAGCAGCATCAATATCAAAGAAAATTCTCTATATAAATAGCAGTAGCAACATTAGCATAACTAAACATATTCAGTTAACTACCCTGAAACATATCTAGCGACAGAGACCCAAAGGCCATCGCAGTCCAGCCAAAGAAAGCCAGCCCCGTACTCCCCGCGACCCCGAGCGCGGCGGCGGCGGCCATCCCCGAGCGCGGCGGCGGCCATCCCCGAGCGCGGTGGCGGCGGCCCTCCCCGAGCGCGGCGGCGGCCCTCCCCGAGGGCGGCGGCGGCTGGATCCAGCCCGACAGCAGCTGGTGGATCCAACCCGACCCAGCGGGATCCCCTCCCCTCCTTTTTCTCTGTCTCCGGTAATAAAAAGGGCATACCTCGGCTCGGATAGGGTGGTGCGGTACGGCGGCGACCTGACGATGGTTGCGCGCCTCTTCCTGGTCTCGGCGGGAAGGAGGAACCTGGCCTTCAGTTGCGCTTTGGACGACGCCTTCACATCGTCTACCTATGGACGTTGTCGAGGCTGATTTGGACGATGTGTAAATTTGCACGTCCGTTTAGACGAGCTGCTGGACGCCAGTTTTTTGGCCATATCATGTAAAACGGGTATACAAATCCGTTTAGACGTGCTATTGGAGTTGCTCTTACCTCCATATATATACAGCCATGTACATCCAGATTGCGCAAAGAAACCTAGCATAGCATGTGAAATCTCTGCCAGCACGAGACAGAGGCATGAGGGATACTACTTGAGGTGCAGGCCCTTGGATTAGGGCAGCACATATAGAAGCAAATTGGCGGCTTGTGCCCGCTAATCATGCAAATCAGGGGAGCGTGTAGTATGTAACCGAATTGCTGCTTCCTGTCCGAGAACATAAAATTCCCTCGTGAATAAACAATGGCCGCGATTGCAGACGGGGGCAGTGCAAAAGTGCGGCATGCATTTCCACGCGCAAAGTGTCCAGTCAACTCCAGGCACGCATCTCATAGTGTCAAGTAAAGGAAAAAGATATATACTCCCAATTTTTTAAATCATAAATTAGATTTCTTATACTCCCTCCGGTCCTTTTTATTCTGCACATTGGATTTGCCGAAAGTCAAACTTTGCTAAGTTTGACCAAATTTATATTAGAAATTATTAGCATCTATAATATATAATAAATATAATATAAAAATATATTCCAAGATGAATCTAATGATATTGGTGTTGTTATGTGAATGTCTATAATTTTTTATATATATTTGGTCAAAGTTGGATGAGATTGACTTTGGACAAACCTAATATGCGGAGTAAAAAGGACTGGAGGGAGTATAAAATATATTTTGTGACTTAAATATTACAACATTCAAAACTTCTTTTAAATAAGAATTCATTGATACAATTGCTGCCACATATATATAACCCATATTTGTTTGGTCTAATTTAAAATGCATGGAAAATGCCCCTTGGCTCTCGGTGTATATGCACCCGATGTGGAAACTAACTAGTAGTTACAAAAAAATGAAAAAAAAAACCTGCATCTTTTTTGAAACAAATTTGACCTTCTATTGTACTCGTTCAAAAGTTTCGCGAAGGAAAAACTGTTGTCGAATTCAGCTAAAAAAATCAAGGAAAAATATTATGAACAGTAATTTTTATGTATCATTGATTTTTTTTCACTCGGAGCACCGTGAAAGTTAATGCTTGGCGAAATTTTTTATATGAGTATAATAAAAGGTCAAGTTTGTTAGAAAAAATATTTTAAATTATTTTTCAATTATTAAAAGAAAGATATTAGGTGCATATAGACTTCAAAGCCAATCGTGCCATTACTTAGTTTGTAGTCTCGAGGAGAAATCTTCTAGTTAGTCCCGACGAGCGATCTTTCGATCTTCTTAATCACTAAGCTTCTTAGGGCTAAATTGGTTGAGAATCGATTGAGGCCAACCAATTTCGCTAGGTGCTCTTGATTTTGACCGGGTCGTCGCTGAGATTGGAGAGCCGTCCCCGCTCCGGGTTTTGGTGGTCTAGTGGGAAGGGGTTGTGTGTCAGCCGACGGTCGATTGGGTTCCACACGCCCGCCCTCTTTCCTTCAACCCTTCTCCCAGCTAGAAGCCACCACCGCCCATCCTCCCGTCCAGGTCCTCTCCTCCCTTTGCAGCTCTGGGCACTGCTTTTTTTGGGTTTTTATCATTTATGCCACTAGTTGTGTCCCACTACTCAGTTTTGCCATTAAAAGTTACAAGTGCTCAAAAATGTCATCAATCCGTGAGATGCTTGCTCAAAAATGCCATTAGATATCTCAAAAATGCCATCGTTCTGTTAGATGTTTGCTCAAAAATGCCATTAGACATTGTTATTTTTACGCCAAACCCGTTGACCATGTTCTATGACAAAAATAAGCCTAGACCCACATGTCAGTTCTCTCTATCTCACAATGATATGTGTGGCCCCACTTGTCAGAAGTAACCAAGCGAATAATTTTACAGAAAAATAAGAACGCTGTTGGGATCAAGTGGGCCCCATACTTTATTGTAGTGAGATAGAGGGAGAGCTGACATGTTGGTTCATAGGTATTTATGTCATTATAACATGGCAAAAGTGATTTGACATCACAATAATGGTGTTTAGTGGCATTTTTGAACATGTGTCTAATGAAGCGATGACATTTTTGAGCAGTTGAAATTTCTAGTGGCAAAACTGAGTAATGGGACACAACCGATGGCATAACTGATAAAAAGGTGAGAAGCCATATCTAGTAGCATTCTTAAAAAAGTTTGAGACTTATAAAATCACCACCGATAAAATTAAAAATTAGGGGCATGTCCAATAGAGATGAGTGACTTATTTTACCCACAGGACCTGATGGCGCGACGTGAGCTTAGCTCGATTTTGCACCTCGCCTGCATAGTAGGAGCCAACACCTGATGACAAGTCATCAAATGTTGTTGGGAGAGTCAAAGACAATGATGATTCGAAGCATGGATTATGGTCCCGGAGAGGAAAAGTGAAGGCCAGACGAGGAGACCCAACCACACGTAGATGCCGAAAGCGCCATCGAGGGATGTTATTGAAGAGACCACCGACAACATGTAAACCGACGTGAAAGCATTGTGGTCATTGACTAACACAACTTTTTTTTGCGATAGAAGACTAACTTACACAACCTAAAAGGATTGGATCTCGCGGCGACACCAAAACCAGTGCCAGTGCACCAGGGATGACAACGGAGTGATCATACCACTGCATCAACGTCTACGCACACCGGATGAACTATGTGAGGACACCAGATGCTAACAACCTAGACCGGATCTCCCCAGGAGCACAAAGATCGACCCATGCTCACCCCACCTCTACGCACCGAAAGAGATTGCCGAAGGTGAGGGATACTAATGGATTCAGCTACATGACATGCTTTCTCCGAAAATGCCTTTGGGATCCCTAGAGACCGCTATGATTTCAAGTTGTTTGTTATCGCAACGAAATTGCTCCATGCACGACACAAGCGGCCGGTCTATGCACGACATGTAAATCCAGCAGCCGGCGCCCTTGTCAATCAACGTGTGTCCGACCAGATTTAATCCATCGTCTCTGCATCGTCCAAGTTTCATCGTGTGCATAGCAAGACTCTTATCACAATGGCAGGTTTGTCGCGTATAAATATGTTCACAGTGAGCTATAATAAAAACTGAATATTACATGCATTGATGAGATAATAAAATAGCAAGGAGACTAGAATTTCTTTGCAACGTAACACTATCAATCATAAAATAAATAGTAGAAGATTGCAGTCATGAGGACGAGGAGCAATCTTCGAATTAAGGTGGATGAAGATTATATGCTCAATTTTAGTGTTGGGGAGCCATTTTTTAGCACCATTTTCAATGTACCTTCAAATAGTTCGTTGACTGGTGTGACATGTGAATATTATTTTGGCAACTGAAACAACAAGATACGAGAGCTGTGACGCAGACATGTCACGACCAGCCCTGACCCCGAATGCCGATTCCTACTTGTCTCTCCTCACGTCGTCCATGTACAGTTACTCTGCGTGCCATTTCGCTCTCGCCACGACTAGAGGCTGGCTGTACCAATAAGGACGAAGAAAAAGAAGAAGAAACGTAAAGAAGAGGAAGAAGCATCGACCGTAGCTGTACAGCACCTCACCTCGCTCGTGGCAGGCGCGGCGTCCATGGATCGGCACGTTCCCCAGTCAGTCAAGCCCCGCCATTAGTACAACTTGGTACGTGTCCCTTCCTTCTGCCACTCTCTCGATTGTTCCAGTGGTGCTCCGAGCATTGCTACGATCGGGTTAATTACCACTCTAACACCCGAAAAAAAAAGAATTACCACTCTAACGGTTGTAAGAATATCACGTATTTTAACCGCTTATATTATGAGCATCTTCAACAGTGACCCGTAAATTTCCTTCTGTCCTATAGACATGGGGATTAATCCACGAACAGAGATACGGAGACCGCATATATTTCAACCATTTTTTGAACCAACCTGACAAAATACATGCAAACACGGCGGATTCACTACAAACTGGACGGAAACATTTACATTTTGGGCATATTTTAACTAAAATAAATAAAACTATGTGCATGCACAATCGCTTGGAGCTACATTCCCACGACACGGATATGCTACACTAGTCTATGGCCAACCGCGGCGGATCCTTCCCCATGTCCAGCAGTCCCTTCATCGGACTGCCGGGAGCCCCAGAGGTATACTCTTCCCCCGTATCCGATGTTCGGTTGCGCCGCTTATCGGAGTGCCAAAGTGGGTGCTTCAGCTGGAGGGGAAGGGTGCAACTCTGCTTCAGTGAAGCCGAGGCGAGGGTCGACGATGGTCTGCGCTGAAGCGGACAAGTCACTGACTGTGCACGCCGGAGATGCGTCAGCGGTGGCCTTCCTGGGGCCCAAGTGGTGGCGACCTTCCGTGTTCTACTTTTCCTCGATGTTGGCGGTGGATGCGGGCGCGAAAGCGCTGGCCACCGACTCGTTGATCTCTGCGTCTTTCTCCACCGACCGGGTGTGGTACCAACAACGTTGACAGCGGCTGGCCTTGCCCATGGCAGCCACGATGCCCGTTCCGCCGTGCTCCCCCGCCTGCCTGGAGGAACTCGCTACTCCTCCGGGAGCTGGCTTGGAGCGGCGAGTTGCCAAACCTTGCGCTGGCTATGAGTGGCAACTTGCTCTGTCTGGCTAGGCAAGGGAGGTGGAGCAGTGAGCTGCCTGGCTCGTATCCGGTGGGCTCGGTGGGCCACCTAGTCGGTTTTTATGCCGGATAACTGCTCTTCCTGCTCGTCGGATGCCATCGAGTGGGTGAAGAAAATGGTGAAAGGAAGAAATGGAGAGCAGCGGAGTGGTGCGATTCTTGCCCGGCACCTGGCCTCCTTTAGATAGCCGGTTGACGGGAGGAGCTTGCCCGGCGTTGTGGTTAATGCCGACCCGCTCGTGAATGAGTGTGTAGACGAAATAGGTTTCTCGGCACATGCACGGGTTTAAATGAAGATGTTTGAATGTGGCAAGGTGGCGTGTTCACTCGGACGTGTGCGCTCTGGGCTGCTTCAAAGACGGAGCCAGTGAGAGGTCGCATCCGCTGGACCGGCTTCAATGTGAAGCGTCCACTCTACGGCGGCATAAATGCGGGCAACTAGCGCTGGACAGGAACACACGCAGGCGAAGGAGGAGGGGGTATGAGTGGGCCATGGTGGTTAGAGCATTACTAGTAGAACCCTCGAACCCTTATAGCAGTTTTAAGGGTTGAGAAGTACCAGTTTTTGACACTTTTAAGGGTTGAAAAACAGGGGCAAAAACTAGAACCCTCAAACCCAACCCTTAAACTGCTTTAAGGGTTGGATTTGAGGGTTCTAGTCTTGGCCTCAACCCCAACCTTTAAAACTTTCATTTCATATATCACACATTTCATCACATTTCATCATATGACATATCACAAATTCCATCACATTTGACATAAAACAATAATCATTCTATTTATTATTACAACACCGAATAAAACAATAATCATTCAAATTATTACAACAATGTTTGAGCAATTACACTAATTGTTCGAATCAAATAGGACATAGAAAAGTAAAACAAAGATACATCATGGGCCAATGCACCGCCCATCCAACTGCCAGTGGTGCTCTACTAGATCATCCCGGAGCCGACCATGAGTGGTTGCATCCTCAATCTCACGATGTGCTTGAAGAAAAGCATGTATGCGAGAAGGGTTTCTTTCCGGTTGCACACAGGTACCAACATTGTCATAGAAACAAGGAAGGTTTAACCCTCTCTCATCCTCTAGGATCATGTTGTGTAGAATCACACAACATTTCATGATGTTCATCAAGGTTTTTTTTGTCCCAAAACCGAGCTGGACCACGAAGTATGGCAAACCTTACTTGCAAAACACAGAAAGCTCTCTCAATATCCTTGCGGGCTGCCTCTTGTGCCTTGGTGAAATGAGCCTCTTTTCTTGTTAAGGGCACCCCATTTTTCTCCTTGATGGACTTCACAAGAGTTGCCCATTCGGGATAGATGCCATCGGTGAGACAGTATCCCATTGAGTACTCATTGTCCATGATTTTGTAGTTGCAAGCTGGAGCATCCCCAGAAATTAATCTTTTGAACAAAGCAGATCTATTGAGGATATTGATATCATTGAGTGTTCCCGGCAACCCAAAGAATGCATGCCAAATCCATGTGTCCTGAGATGCTACGGCCTCAAGCATAATGGTAGCATCACGGCTTTTACCGCAATACATTCCGTGCCATGCCTTTGGGCAATTTTTCCACCTCCAATGCATGCAATCAAGACTACCTAGCATCCCCGGCCATCCCCTTTTTTCATTCATTTCCATTAATCTCTTTGTATCTTCCTCGTTTGGTGCCCGAAGATACTGCTCACCGTACAACCGGATGACCAACTTGGCAAACCTACGGACTGACTCCGTGGTTGTATCTTGCCCAATGTGAAGATACTCGTCGGTATAATCCACGGGTATGCCATAAGCGAGTACCCGCATTGCCGCCGATATCTTTTGATATGCACTAAACCCCATGATACCGGCGGTGGATCTACGACGTTTAAAGTAATAGGAGGCGGCCTCACAATCGGTGACAATCTTCACAAACAAACTACGCCGCATTCGGTACCTTCTGCGGAAGAGACGAGGAGGGTATGTAGGTACCTACGCGAAGTAGTCTTCCATCAAATGCTCGTGTCTGAGAGCGCGGTTCCGGTAGATGGTGACTCGCCCCATCTTCGACCCTCTCCTCTGATCCATCAGCTTCACGCGGTTTTCAAACGATTGCACGTCGATGAGGAGGCTCATCATCTCGACGTCGTCGTCTTGCAACAAATCGTCGCTGTCCGAATCGCCGGATGACGACCAACCCGACGAATCGGACAACGAGTCCATGTCGTTGCTGTTCACCCCCATCTACACAATACAACAAACAATAAATTGTGAGTGCCAACAATGAATCAGAAAGGAAAAAAATAAAACAAAAAGAAAGAAAAAAGGAGGCATACCCGCGGGGAGCTCGGGGCGGCGGCGCGGCTGCCTCTGGCGGCGGCTCGAGGATGCCTGAGGCCGGCTTGCCTCTGGCTGCTGGGGGGCGGGAGGCCGCTGGGGGGTGGGA
>NC_057794.1:566610357-566613643 GCF_018294505.1 Triticum aestivum
GGGTTGGACCCTTACTTTTTTTTTGAGGGTTTGAGAGTTTAGGAGTTCTAGTCTTTGCGTTTTTTTGTTGCAACCCGGAAAAAAGCAGTTATTTTTTAGGGTTTAAGGGTTTAGAGGTACTACTAGTAATGCTCTTAGTAGTCGGCGTGTGTGCTATCTGCGATATATACTACTCCCTTTGTGACTTGGTGTAAGCCGTTTTTAAGTCTAGAAAACTTCTTATATTGAGTCACATAGGTTGTGGGTTTTTTTTTTGCAGGGTACATAGGGCGTAGTTGATTGGAAAAGTTTTGTAGTAAGTATCGGAGCGGCATGTTTGATTTCTTTGAAATCGTTAGCAAGATATAAAATATTGGCTAAAGTTGCCCTAAGCTAGAAATACGTTTGTTTCAGGAGCCAGTTGTGTCAGTGGTGCTCCACATGTGTTAGTCACATTGACATCGACACATTGTAACTACCCTCCGTTCTTAAATATAGGTATTTTTAGAGATTCTAATATAGACTATATATAGAGCAAAATTAGTAAATCTATACTTTAAAATACGTCTATTTACATTTCCATAAGTTTATATAAGCATGGGCACATTTACGTCTATTTACATTTCCATAAAATATAGTTTATATAGAAATGTTTAAAAAAGATTTATATTCAAGAACGGAGAGAGTAGAAGTATAAGTTTCAACTAAAGCGTTAACGGCTAGAAGCAAGTAAACTATCCACAGCTGGTTTGGGTGCCTGCCTGCCAAGTGCCAACTAGTGCATCTCAATTTATCTCCTCGAAGTGTAATATTTTGCCCTTTCTTTGGCAGGATCGACCGCTAGCAAAGCAAAGCAGGACGCAGGAGCCTACCTAGGAACGGCGCACGACGCATTATTAATTCTGATTGTGATCGGCATGTTCTCTGGTCTTGCAAGGTACGTGCTAAAATAAGCATGGGCACGAGATGCAGCCGTGCTTCCTCCATTAGCAGAGTAAATTAGACGGTTCACAGTTGTTCCAATGCTAGGCTGGCAACAGGTGGTAGCAGCTACTGTAGTCTGTAGTGTAGTACTGTACATATAATCGATGTGCAAACAACCGGAGCAAATTGATGGGAGATTCGTGGGTTAGGTGACAACACCAGCTGAGAACGAAAGTGAAGCTCACACGCGGGAAATTAGCTTTCTTTTTCCAAGCTGTGGAAGAATATATGCCTGCCCCGGCCAGCCGAAAACATCATATCGCGCACTCGGTTTCGGCCAAGTTTTTATGCTCGGTTGCATGCAGCTGGACATGGAGAGATCTATCTATCTAACATCTCTGCTTAGATACAACGATCATAGATACGTGGGTGGATGGTCGCATTTATCTTTTCCTCTTTTTGGACAGTATATTTGTTGATCGCGCGTGCTTTATTCGCTTTAGCAAACTCGTCAAAAACCGAATTTGTTCTCTTGTCTGCTTTTTGGAAAATTTTCTATACAGCCATGCACGCTACATCCAGATTGCGCAAAGAAACCTAGCATAGCATGTGAAATCCCTGCCAGCACGAGACAGAGAGGAACGTACGGGGGATAATTGAGGTGCAGGCCCTTGGAGGTTGGATTAGGGGAGCACACATGGAAGCAAATTGGCCGCGATTCCACGTGAATAAAATTCGACAGTGCAAAAGTGCAGCATGAATATATAACAGCATGAATAAAATTCCACGTGAAAAGAAACCTACAGCTCGTGCCCGCTAATCGTGCGGATCAGGGGAGAATATATAACAGAGCTGCTGCTTCCAGTCCGAGGACATAAAATTCCACGTGAATAAACAATGGCCGCGATTGCAGACGGGGGCAGTGCAAAAGTGCAGCATGCATGGTGCAGGCGCCGTTCTCTTCTTATCTCCACGCGCAAAGTGTCCACTCCATTCCAGTCCAGGACGCAGTTTATACTCTGCGCACTTTTCGATGAACCAAATGGGCACGCATCTCAAAGTCTCGAGGAAATGGAAAGATATATATACACCCAAATTTGATTATAAATTTAGCTTAATATAAAACATATTCCGTGACTTAATTATTACAACATTCAAAACTTCTCTCCAATACGAATTCGTTGATATAATTGCTGCCACATATATCCCATATTTGTTTAGTCTAATTTAAAATGCATGAAAAATGCCCCTTGGCTCTCGGTGTATATGCACCTATGTGGAAAATAATTACTCCATCCGTCTCAAAATTTTTGTTTTAGATTTGTCTAAATACGAATGTATTGAGACAAATCTAAGACAAGAATTTTGGGACGGAGGGAGTACTAATTACGAAAAAAAGCCAGAAAAATCTGAAACTTTTTCGAAAACAAATTTGACCTTCTATTGTACTACTTGTTAAAAAGTTTCACGAAAGAAAAAACTGCTGCCGACTTCAGCTAAAAAAAAGAAATCAAGGACAAAAAACATACAGAAGGTCATCAAAATACAGAAGGAAATCAAGGACGAAAAACGTACAGAAGGAAATCAAGAAGAAACGTACAGAAGAAGAAGAAGAAGAATAGCACTACAGCACGTCACCTCCATGGTACTCCCTCCGTCTGAAAATACTTGTCATCAAAATGAATAAAAAGGGATGTATCTAGAACTAAAATACATCTAGATACATCCCATTTTATTCATTTTGATGATAAGTATTTCCGGACGGAGGGAGTAGCAGGCATGGCGTTGATGGATCGGCACGTTGCTCCAGTGTTAAGCCTCGCTAGTACTACGATAGCTGCATTCAGCGACTGTTCTTCGTACAAGTCCGTTCCATCTCCGACTCTTTCACTAGTAGAAAAAGGGTCAAACGTGAAGCACATTAGTGCCGGTTTGTATTTGAGCCGGCACTAATGCATACATTAGTGCCGGTTCCAACGGCTAGTCGGGCCGCTTTCATTAGTACCGGTTCGTGGCGAACCTTTAGCACCGGTTCGTGCCACGAACCGGTACTAATGAGAGTGGTGGCAGGATGTTGTCAGGATGGGGCCCCTCCAGCCCCTTTAGTACCGGTTCTTGGCACGAACCGGTACTAAAGGTCGTCCTACATAAACCCTTCGTCCACCCGAGCTCGCTCTGTTCTTCCCCTTTCCCCTCTCCTCTCTGTTCTTCCCCTCTTTCTCTCGAGCTCATCACACATTTTGCCCAAAATTTGTCAAGATTTGAAGGCCCCCATCCATTCAAATGATCACAAAGGTTAGCAACTTTGTCCTTTCATCTCTCATTGCTAGATTAGCTCTTGCAATGCTTTGTATAGTGATTAATTTATGAGTTTAGTAATTTG
>NC_057794.1:566613892-566619231 GCF_018294505.1 Triticum aestivum
GCTAGTATTTGATTTATATGCAATTTGAGGTCAAAAATAACACTTAGTTTGCATATGTAGGTGTGGTTTACTTAGTGCCTTCTAAATCTCCATCGTAGCCACCGTCGATCGCCCGCACCGTCCCGTCGCCGGCACCACCTTGTGGTGAGCCTCTTGTTCATGAAATTTTATATAAAAATTGATGTTTGTGTGATTTGGATATATAGTTACTCGTATAATTATCTTACCCGTATGTTGTTTGTTATACATATAGTGCCATGGTTTTGATATCCGTCCCCGTCGGCCCTAGTCCTTGTTATGATTCGAATGTGGTATGTATATTCTCTTTTAAAACTAGTTGCATTTTGTGTTTATGACAAATTATGCCCATCAAGTTGACATAGAATTTTTTTTTCTAGGAGGTATGTGAACCGGAAATTCCAACCGACCCTATTGCCGAGAGGTTAAATTTAGTTGAAAGAGAAAATGAGTTCTTGAAAGAAAAGTTGAAAAGAATTGAGGGGGAGAAGATTGAATTGGAGTTGCATGTTGCCGATGTCGTCGATGATCACAAGATCAAGATGGAGAAAATGCGCTTGAAGATTAGAAATATTAGAAAATATGCCATCGATAGTGAGGCTTGATATCATTATGCTGTTGGATCCATTGTTACCTTAGTTGCGATGTTGATCGTATTTGTTGTTGCATTTAAATGCTTTAGCTAGAGAGTTATTTGTTTGTTGCATTTAAGTGTTGTATGAACTTTATGTATGAACTTGTATTAATTTGGTCTATTCGGTGTTGTGTAATGAAGATGAGCCGGCAATGGATGTACGATGACCGATGCTCTCCCCAGTTCGTTGAGGGCGTGCATACTTTTCTGCTTGCGGCTGATGCAAACAAGCGGGCGGATGGTTTTATGCCTTGTCCATGTGCTCGTTGTAAGAATGGTAACAATTACTCTATGTCAAGAACCATTCACGTCCACCTGTTTAAGTCCGGTTTCATGCCCCATTATAATGTTTGGACCAAGCACGGAGAAAGAGGGGTTATGATGGAAGACAATGAAGAAGAAGAGGACGACGACAGCTATCCTGGCCATGGGTTCCCTGAATACGATGATACAACAATGGGGGAAGAAGCTGAGCCGGTAATGCGGGAAGAAGCTGAAGAAGAGGCATCAGATGAGCCCGTTGATGATCTAGGTCGGGCCATTGCCGATGCAAAGAGAAACTGCGCAAGTGATTTGGAGAAGAAGAAGTTGCAGCGCATGTTAGAGGATCACAAAAAATTGTTGTACCCGAATTGCGTAGGTGACAAGAAAAAGCTGGGCACCACACTGCAATTGCTGCAATGGAAGGTAGAGAATGGTGTATCTGACAAGGGATTTGGAAAGTTATTGGTAATCATAAAGGATATGCTTCCAAAGGACAACGAATTGCCCGAGAGTACGTATGAAGCAAAGAAGGCTGTCTGCCCTCTAGGGTTAGAGGTGCAGAAGATACATGCATGCCCTAATGATTGCATCCTCTACCGCGGTGAGTACGAGGATTTGAATGCTTGCCCGGTATGTGGTGCATTGCGCTATAAGATCAGCCGTGATGACCCTGGTGATGTCGAGGGCCGGCGCCCCAGGAAGAAGATTCCTGCCAAGGTGATGTGGTATGCTCCTATAATATCACGGTTGAAACGTTTGTTCCAAAACAAAGAGCATGCTAAGGAGATGCGATGGCACAGAGAAGACTGTAAGAAAGACGGAAAGTTGAGAGTACCTGCTGACGGGTCGCAGTGGAGAAAAATCGAAAGGAAGTACGGGAAGGAGTTTGCAGATGACGCAAGGAGCGTATGGTTTGGTCTAAGCGCAGATGGCATTAATCCTTTTGGGGAGCAGAGCAGCAACCATAGCACCTGGCCTGTGACTCTATGTTTGTATAACCTTCCTCCTTGGTTGTGCATGAAGCGGAAGTTTATTATGATGCCAGTGCTCATCCAAGGCCCTAAGCAACCCGGCAACGACATTGATGTGTACCTAAGGCCATTAGTTGAAGAAATCTTACAACTGTGGAATGGAACAGGTGTACGTGCGTGGGATGAGCACATGGGGGAAGAATTTGACCTAAAGGCGTTGCTGTTCGTGACCATCAATGATTGGCCTGCTCTCAGTAAACTTTCAGGACAAACAAATAAGGGATATCGCGCATGCACGCACTGTTTGGACGATACTGACAGTATATATTTGGCTAATAAGAATGTGTACCTGGGACATCGTCGATTTCTTCCGAGCAGGCATCCCGTAAGAAAGAAAGGCAAGCATTTCAAAGGTGGGGCGGATCATCGGACGAAGCCTCGCCACCGTACTGGTGCTGATGTACATGATATTGTCAAGGATTTGAAGGTGGTCTTTGGAAAGGGTCCTGGTGGACAACCTGTTCCGAATGACGCTGACGAACACGCACCCATGTGGAAGAAGAAATCTATATTTTGGGACCTGCCCTATTGGAAAGACCTCGAGGTCCGCTCCGCAATCGACGTGATGCACGTGACGAAGAATCTTTGTGTGACCCTGCTTAGCTTCTTGGGCGTGTATGGGAAGACAAAAGATACACCTGAGGCACGGGAGGACCAGCAACGTATGCACGAAAAAGACGGCATACATCAGGGTCATGCAAGCTACGCTCTTACCAAAGAAGAGAAGGAAATCTTCTTTGAATGCCTGCTCAGTATTAAGGTACCGTCTGGCTTCTCGTCGAATATAAAGGGAATAATAAACATGACAGAGAAAAAGTTCTAGAACCTAAAGTCTCATGACTGCCACGTGATTACGACGCAACTGCTTCCGGTTGCATTGAGGGGGCTTCTACCGGAAAACGTTCGATTAGCCATTGTGAAGCTATGTGCATTTCTCAATGCAATCTCTCAGAAGGTAATCGATCCAGAAATCATACCAAGGTTACAGAATGATTTGGTGCAATGTCTTGTCAGTTTCGAGTTGGTGTTCCCACCATCCTTCTTCAACATCATGACGCACGTCCTACTTCACCTATGCGAAGAGATTAACGTTTTGGGTCCTGTATTTCTACACAATATGTTCCCCTTTGAGAGGTTCATGGGAGTCTTAAAGAAATATGTTCATAACCGTGCTAGACCAGAAGGAAGCATCTCCAAGGGCCGTCAAAATGAGGAGGTCATTGAGTTTTGTATTGACTTTATTCCTGACCTTAAGCCGATGGGTGTTCCTGAATTGCGGCATAAGGGCAGACTGGATGGAAAAGGCACGCTAGGAGGGGAACAAATAATATGTATGGACGGAGATTCTCTCACTGAAGCACACTACACAGTTCTACAGAATTCCGCCTTGGTGGCTCCGTATATGGATGAACACAAGAAGTTGCTACGCTCCAAACACCCGGAGCGGTCTGATGACTGGATTACACGTGAACAAACCAGGAGTTTCGCCAGCTGGTTGCAAGCACGTACCATGCATGACACCTCTATTGAAGATGACCTATACTTGCTGTCCCAGTTATCATCTTCGAATATAATGACTTTCAAAGGGTACGAGATAAATGGTAATACATTTTACACGATCGCCCAAGATAAGAAGAGCACCAACCAAAACAGTGGTGTCCGCTTTGATGCAGAAACCAAGACGGAAAAGGAAACATTTTATGGTTATATACAGGACATATGGGAACTTGACTATCGACGTGGTTTGAAGGTCCCTTTGTTTCGGTGCAAATGGGTCAATATGACACGAAGCGGGTAACGGAAGACCCGCAGTACGGAATGACAACAGTGGATCTCAACAATCTTGCGTATGCAGACGAACCATTCGTCCTAGCCAATGATGTGGCACAGGTTTTCTATGTGAAGGACATGTCTACCAAGCCAAGAAAAAGAAAAGATAAAGAAGCGAATGCATCGTACGATGAGCCAAAGCGGCACATAGTTCTTTCTGGGAAGAGAAACATCGTGGGAATGGATGACAAGATAGACAAGTCAGAAGATTATGAAAAGTTTGATGAAATTGCTCCATTCACAGTGAATATTGACCCGAGCATCCCGTTAAATGATGAAGATTTTCCATGGCTACGACGCAAAGGGACACACGCAAAGAAAAAGTTTCACACCCAAGGATCTGGGATGTGATCGGCTTAACTATCATCACTTTCTTCTGTGTTTCACACCCAGGAGGGAATCTCTGTAATAGTTAGGGTAGCTAGTTATGTGTTTTGGCATTTGAAACGCGAAGAAATTTTATATGCAAGCAAATTCTTTCATGCATTTACTGATTTTTTCAGCTAAATGAACCTGAAATTGAAAAGCATTTCAAATGAACTCAGAAAAGGATGAAAGTTGGCATGGTATCATAATTTCACCCACATAGCATGTGCAAAAAAGTAGAGAGGGTTACTGCAAAAACTGGATGCACTTCGTGTACAAAATGGACAATCTGTTTCGAAGTATCAGGGTTTCGGACGAAAACTCATCCGTTACAAAGGCATTTTATTTTTTAAATAACTTAAGCATTACCAAATTGAATATAATGATAAAACACAGTAATATTAAACATAAGAAAAAAGAATCACTGGAAAATGTATTTTTAAAGTTAAGTTATTCACAAACTAGCGATTCACATAAATTTCAAATAATTCAAAATTTAAACTATTCAAATTTAAAAACTACCGGCACTAACTGAAAGTTTCTAAAAACTATCAAAAATATTCACAAAGAAACTCTAAATACAGCAAAAAACAACTAAAAATAAATAAAACAAAATAAATAAGCAGAATTTCAAATAATTCAAAATTTAAACTATTCAAATTTAAAAACTACCGGCACTAACTGAAAGTTTCTAAAAACTATCAAAAATATTCACAAAGAAACTCTAAATACAGCAAAAAACAACTAAAAATAAATAAAACAAAATAAATAAAGCAGAAAAGAAAAAACTAAATGAAAAAAGCCCGCCTACCGGGCCACAGCGGCCTGCATACGACTGGAAACCCAACCTGTTGTTGGGCCAGGATGCAGGCCCGCAAGCCCAATAGGCCCCACAGGGCAGAGTAGCAGAGATAGGCCCAGAAGGCCTGCATTTCAGAGGAGCTCGAAGGAGCAGCCGCGGCTGGATTTATAAACCAGTGCGGCTGCCCTTCGCTAGGCGAGGTGGGACTAAACTTTGCGCCCCTCGCCTGGCAGCGCACCCCCCTTTAGTACCGAGGCACCTTTAGTACCGGTTGGAGCCACCAACCGGTACTAAAGGTCTGTTTTGGCTAGCCCAAGCGGCGGGAAGCGACCCCCTTTAGTACCGGTTCCTTTAGTACCGGTTCGTGGCACCAACCGGTACTAAAGGGCCCTTT
>NC_057794.1:566619907-566630725 GCF_018294505.1 Triticum aestivum
TTGTTATAGAAATAGTTATAAAATAGTTAGAATTGTTAGAATTTTTTTCTATTTTTTAGTTATAGAAATAGTTATAAAAAAGTTAGAAATTTTCTGTTTTTTAGTTATAGAAATATTAGAAATGTTATACAAATGTTAGTTATATATATAGAAATGTTATAATTTTTTTTTGTTTTTTAGTTATAGAAATATTAGAAATGTTAGTTATATAGCATTGTTAGAAATGTTATAGGAATGTTAGTTATATAGAAATGTTAGAAATTTTAGTTATCAAAATCCAATCATTAAAAAAATGTTACTTTTTGCGTGCATATAGCTAGTATTTGTTCTGGACGATGCCCGGCCCGCATCCTCGCCGGCGACCCGTCCGCGACGACGTCCGGCTGACCCATGTCCGGGATTGGGCTCCGCCGGGCTGGCACTAGGAGGTGCTGCCTGGAGGGGCGCGCCGCTTGATGAGGAACCCGGCCCCGGGTCCCGTCGTCGACCCTGATCTCGTTTGGTGGCGTTCGCGTGGGCCAATTTCGGTGCGGAGGGAGCCGGCCCCGCCGGAGGAGGTACGTCGCCGTGTCAGGGAGGAGGACGAGCACGTCCATCGCTACATGGTTGCGTTAGAGGGCGGCAGGTTCTCCAATACCTGGCAGTTTCTTCAGGGATCTCACTTCAGCTATGATCCTGTGAGAGTTCCTTCTCTTTGGGTGCCCACCGCCCGCGCCGAAGGAACCACCAGTGTCCTAGATTCTTCTATAGTATTCGATCTTTATTAGCTACCTAGCCAGTGGTGTACTCGATATATAATATTCGAGACGATGTATTCGAGATTATATATTATTTGAGACGATGTATTCGAGATTATATATTATTCGAGACGATGTATTCGAGATTATATATTATTCGAGACGATGTATTCGAGATTATATCTATTATTCGAGACGACGTATTCGAGATTATATCTATTATTCGAGACGATGTATTCGAGATTATATCTATTATTCGAGATTATACTAAATTGTTTTATATTTCTTTTGGCATAGTTAAATAAAAGCTATGGCGGACAATACCGACAGAGAGAGAGAACAGACCATGTTCGATATCATACGCGGGCCAGATGATGATCAGAATGAAGAAGATTTTGACGGCTCCGAATTTCTAAACAACACCGGAGAGGGTGATATGATATTCGATCACGACGACCGAGAAGATGAAGTCATGAACTACGATGAAGAACATGTTGATCCTGAAACAACAAACACCGGCGAGGTATATATACTTATATAAGCAGGAATCTTGTGATCATCGCATGTTTTAAATGAGTTGAAGATATATTAACGAATCGATCTTTCTTCTTTCAGCCATCCGAATCGAGTAAATCTTCAGGCAAAAGGACGAAACGAGGCCCGAACAAAAAGTTGAAGGAGGGCGTAAAGTACAATATCGAGGCATTCAAACCTAATGGCGAACCATTAGCGCCTAAGAAGATTGCGGACAAGTTCATTCGTCAGTGCGGAGTTCTTGTGAAGGACCAACTCCCGATCTCCCTTCAAGAATGGATAAAGCCAGCAAATCCACGTCCAGATGTTACTTTTGTCGACGAGAATAAAAAAAAACTGCTTTGGGATACTCTCATGGAACATTTCACCCTACCAGATCATTTCACAGAAGCAGATGTGTGGAAAGTCAAGAACGCTGCTTTTAGGAAGATGGCGGTTGCATTCAAGAACCACAAGAGAATGACGTGGGAGAAATACGTCAAGGGAGGAAGGAAGACTTCAGTATTCGAGGGGATACTAGAGAATCAAAGTGCTCATTGGGACGATTTCGTGAAATTCAAGGATTCAGAATTAGCTAAGGAACGGTCGAGAATAAACAAGAAGAATGCCGAAAAAAGGATAAGTTCCATAAGCTAGGGCCAGGTGGCTACGCGGTGGCAATGCCTAAGTGGGATAAGTCTGAGAAAGAGATGGAGGATGCAAGTGTCACTCCGGTTACTAAGAGGTGGCCCCCCAGGTGCAGGACTTGGTTCTATGCGCATGGGGGGAGTTGGACCCGAAGACAGGCAATGTTTCGACGAAGGCATGTCTGAACGGAGCCGACGATGCGCTACTTGTTGCAATAGAAGAGGCTCGATCGGGGGTGTTCCAGCCCAACAGAGAGAACGACGAGCTTACGCGTGCCCTTGGAAATCCTGAACACCCGGGAAGAACACGAGGCAAGGGCGCTATTCCGTGGTATGAGGGGTTTTCGGACTGGAACGCCGACTATAGAACCCGTGCGAGAAAGAAGATTGCGGAGGAGAAGAAGAGGAAGATGGAGGAGGAGCAAAGGAAGCTCGACTATGAACGCCTTCAAGGCCTAGAAGCAAGTCAAGCGGAATTGGCAGCTAAATTCCAGCGGCAGCAGGAGCAGATCGACTCACTTAGCCAGCAAAGGGGGTCTCAGCAGCTGTAGCAGCTAGCGGATGATCCAGCATTGGATACCACCGCCCCATCCATGCCGAGAAGCAGCGTGGGTTCCGCCCCGGGCGACGCAGTAGTGCTGGACAGATACCCCGTGGATGACATCACGGAGAACACTAACTGCGAGCTACACTTGAAAATGAAGAACATATCCATGAAGGTGGCGGACGCCGTTGCTTTTTCAAATTCCCCCGAGGCAACCTTCCATTGCAACCGATTCCGGCGGGCTATGCTCATGTCTTCATTGATGAGGTGGTGGCCCCTTATTCGGAGCTACAGCTTGACATTCCTGGAGGTGACGACGAGCACACATTGGGAGAGGCCATACATCGTGTCATCCTATGGAGAGAGGATTGCATCATCTTTCGAAGGCCACCGACACCGCGTCACCCGACTCCTCGTCGAAGTCCGTCACCGAGTCAGCAGACTCTCGCTCCTCCAAGTCCACCAACGCGTGAGGCCACTCCTCTTCCTCCAAGTCCGGCAAAGTGCCAGGCCACTCCTCCTCCAAGTCCGACACAGCGTCAGACGTCCACTCCTCGTCCAACTCAGCCCCGTCAGCCGTCTCCGCCACCTCAGCAATCGCAGAAGAGACACCCCGCAGCTATGGTGCGTAGCGGTACGAGTCGAGGTGATAGTACAGGAAGTACAGGCGGAGGCAAGCGATATAAATATGGTCCAAACCTCAGTACTCCTCTTCCTGTGAGGGCTTACGACAGGACCGAGGAGCAAACCAATGCCATAGTGCGGGCAGAAGTCGACGCCCATTTTGGACCGAAACCGCCACCGCCGCCAAAGGAGAAAGTGCCTGTGGAAGTAGTTGACCACTTCATTCGTATGGCTCAACCACCAGCTCCTAAGCCTGTTGACTCAGACTATGAGCGCCACATCAGGAAGTTACATCGACAACGTCGACAGAAGGACGCAAGCTCGAGCTCGAGCAAACAACAAGCAACTGTCAAAACATGCGGGAAAACCGTTGCCCAGCTGGGAAAACAGGCGGCGCAATCGATCCCCCCGCTTGTTGTGCCGCCAACAACACGTGACAGTACGCGCGCCCAATATTATTGTGGCCAAACGGTTTACGTGCCCGAGGTGGGCGATGTGGTAATAACCCAGGAGCATATAATGCAGGCTGAAGAACTCAAGATCACTGTTGGACAACTCCTCGAGATCGATGACATGCCTCCGATTAGAGAGGAGGAAATAAAACGGAAATTTGTCCGGGGCCAACCTTTGGTCGAGCCAGAAGATGTCAAGAAGCTCCCAACGAGAATGTATGAATTGCATCAATGATACATGGACATTAGCAAGAGATCCGATCGAGAGTCCCTCATGGTGTATGTCAAGAAGGATGATTACTACCATGAGAAAGCTGTGGCCGTTGAGTATTCTGAACTGTTTCAGTTATACAATCAAGACGCACTCGACAAATCTATCGTCAGTTGCTATTGTCTGTAAGTGATTTCTTTCTGTAATTTAAGTCTCAAGCTAGCTGTAGTGATCCTTTTGATCAATCATTACGTGTAATTATCCTCACTATATTCTTTTCTGTGGTATTATGCAGGATGAAGATGTCTGAAATGAGAAAAGGTGGACGCTATGGCATTGGGTTCATTGACCCAAACACCGTTAATGAATACACATGGAAATTAGATGCATATTATGAAAAAGAGGTAGAGGACAGCATGCTAGAGTTCTTCAAGCGCCTCAAATACAATGAAGATATACTACTTCCTTACAACTTCGAGTGAGTCACACTTTCTTGTACTACAAATTCTTTGTTTTTGCCTACTAGCTAGCTACATGTTTTTGCTAAATATGCCCGCTTAATTAAGACATGCAAACGCGTGTGCATGCAGATTTCACTGGATCTTGTGTATCATTAAAGTTGACGCCGGAACAGTTGAAATACTGGACTCGCTACTCAAAGCAAATACTGACTATAACATCTTGTTTGGGATAGTCAACATGTAATTTCAATCATTATTAACTATATATCTCGGCCTATTTAGTTCGTCATTTCATGATATGAACTATTTAATAACCCCTTTATTCATTTTCTTCGTCGGCGGGCAGGGCTTGGGCAAGGTTCATCAGCGTCACTCCAGGCGAATGGAAACAAAAACTGAAATGGTTTCGAGCCAAGGTAAGTAATTAAGTAGTACTAGCTAGCTAGCTAGCTGCCATCTCTTTAATTATCATGCTTGATTAATTATTATCTGATCAAATTAAATTCCATTCTCGTAATTAAGGCCCTGAAGCAGGCGCCGGGGACTGATCTGTGTGCATACTGCGTTTGCGAGAATATTCGCATGATGACGTCCGAAAGGAGCAGATCTCAAAGACAGGAATGGGTACGTTTGTCAGAACAATATTCACAATTTTTACACCATTATCGATATCTAGTCACACAACTAATACACATGCATATTGATCTCCTTCTTAACAGTTCAAAGAGGTGCGGGACAAGCTCCTACCAACGGAGCGCGTAGAAGCACTTCAAGAGGAAATAGCGGGATTTTTGCTCGACCAGGTCATAAATCCGAAGGGAGAATACTATTAACCGCTACCGCCCCCATCGAAAAAGACATGAACCACTTCCAATTGTCATCGTGCTCCGAAGGCACCAATCAGGCTAATGCCACTGGCTCCGAAGGCAACATGCATATGTAGGAGAAATTGTATATAGCTATACATGTGTGTATGTGTGAATTAATATGGTGGTTTGTGAGACATGATTGATGATATATATGATTGGTTCTACTAGAAATTCTATTTATATATATATATATATATATATATATATATGCATAACGTATACAATGTGTAGTACCGTAAAATACCAGCAAACAAAAAAGAATTAAAATGGAAAACACAAAATTAAATGAAAAAGAAATCATAAAACCAAAAAGCCCCCAACATTTTAGTACCGGTTGGTGTGTTACCAACCGGTACTAAAGGGCTCCCGGCCCCGGAGCTGGTTCGTGCCACGTGGTTGCCCTTTAGCACCGGTTCGTGCTGAACCGGTACTAAAGGGGGGGGGGGCGCTTTAGTGCCGAAACTTTAGTGCCGGTTCCTGAACCGGCACTAAAGGGCCTTACAAACCGGTGCTATTACCCGGTTCTGCACTAGTGTTTCGATGGTTCCACTGGTGCCACGAGCCTAGCTACGATCGAGTAAGTCACCACTCCAACAACCGTAATAAGAATATGACGTATTTTAACTGGTTAAGGCAAAAGTTTTACGATGATGAAATACAGTTTAACTATCTTTTGAAGAAAACACATCGATAAGTGAACATACTAATATACATGACACACTCGCATCCACACGCACTGTCTGCGATATATACTTAGTTGATTTTTTTTTGAACGGTAAAGGCACCCATGGTGCCAACTTCATTCAACTCAGTAGCAGTGTACAACATGAATTACAACTCCATGTATGTTACAAGAAAACAGAGTGGAGATGACAGAGCAAATTGAGAATGAGCCGAACTAAAACAACTAAAAACAGGTCATGTTGATCTGATCAGAACCTGATGAGCTACATTATGGGCTACCCCATTGATCTTCCTGGATATATGGAACACATGCGATTGCAACTGTCGAGTGGTGTTGTAGAACTCTGCAATGAACTTTCTGATCGACCAAGGAATCGCATCAGCCGAGACATTTTTGCTTGCTGCTGCTTTAGCCAAAGAGAGATTATCGGTGAGGAAGGTAGGTTGGCTAATCTGCAAAAGTTGTCTGACCCTCGCAGCAGGTACAAGGGCATGTGCTTCTGCTTGTAATGGAGAAAAGATGAGCTGGGTGGAGGCTTGAATTTGGACTTGCATGCTCCTTTGATCCTGCAAAAAAATAAGAAAGACACCAATACCCGTGGTTGTTTGTCCATGCGTTAGACCTGTGATCTTTGTGCATTTGAAAGAAGCATCAGAATAAATTTTTGCCTCAAAAATAAGAAGATCCGTCCTAATAGTGTGTCCCTGCAGCGGCAAAAGAGTGGAGTTTGTAGTGTTTGGCTGAAGAGAAGAAGTCTTTGCACCATCAGGAGAGGCATCATTAACTGTATTGCTTGCATCCAATGCCATTGTAGCCATAAAAACCTGATGAGAAGTAAGTAGTGAGTAAGGTCAGGTATCGGAGCGTATGTTCGTTTTGTTTGAAATTGTTAGTCTAGCAACGGGGAGGTTCGCTTTTGGAGCCAGTTGTGGGAGTGGTGCTCAATATGTGTCGAAGTCATTGGCGATGCATTGCAAATTAGTGGGAGTATATATAAATTTCGATTAGCTAGATGTGCATACCAAAGCAGATGACAAGAACCAAAACATCCGCCGCGCGAGCGTTAACGGCTAGAAGCAAGTAAACTACCCACTCCACAGCTGGCCAGCTTGGTGTCTCTCTGCCAACTAGTCAATCCATGCATATATATCCCTCGAACTATAATATTTTGTCATTTCTTTGCCAGGCAAAGCAGGAAAGAAAAGCAGCACCCAGCAGCTACCGTCGTCGCCTAGCTACCAACGGCGCACAATGGATTTATTAATTCTGATTGAACTGCCTGTTCTCATCAGATCTTGCAAGGTAATAGTAGTAGTGCTAAAACAAGTATGGGCTGCTTCCAGTAGCTAGCAGCGTAATTAGACAGTTGTTCCAATGCAAGGCTGACAGTACATATGTATACGGTTGATGCGCAACAACCGGAAGAAATTGATGGGAACGAAAGCCAAGTTGGCACGCAGAAAATGAGCTTTTTTCTCTACCTATGGAATATATGCCCCGCCGAAAACATCATATCGCGCACTCGGGTTTCCCGGTGTTCTTATTCTGGGATGCAGCTGGGGAGAGCTATCTATCTATCTAGTACCTCTGCTGAGATGTACTGTACTATTGAGCATCGATGTGAATAATTATTGATGGTCAGATATCTTCTTTTTCTCTTTTTGGACAGTATAAATGTTGATCGTGATTTATTAGCTTTAACAAAAACTCGTCAATGGTCGAATTTGTTCTCTTGTCTGCCTTTTGGATTAGCTAGGTTAACTGCACGTATTTATACTAATGTTTTAAATAGCCGGCTATAGCTTCGCTATATAGCCTTGTGCCGCTAAATGGTCCCATGTGCAAATAGTCCGCTATAGCTCCGCTATAGCTAATTTTGAGGTCCGCCGCTATTTGGCAATAGCCTGCTATTTAAAACATTGATTTATACAGCCATCCCTCGGCCCCCCAAAAAATATTCCATGCATATCCACATTGTACATAGAAAGTCTAGCAGCTGAAAACCCTGCCTGCACGAGACGGAGGTACGAGGAATACTTGTTGGATTAAGGGAGAACTTTTAGAAGCAAATTGGCGGCTCGAGCATGCAAATCAGGGGAGCAGACACACTAAAAAAATCTACTTCATGTCCGAGCAAATCAAACGGAATGCAAAATGAGCTTGAGGATTTCAAGTTTGAGATTCAAACAAATCAATTTACAAACCCATCCACCCGAATCAAATTTTGGCACCATGTCATGCATTTATTCATCAGGCGGAAGCTTCTCTGCAAGCTTTCGAAGATCATCTCATCTTAAGTTACTTAAAAAAAAGGTATTCTCATACATTCACGATCAACTAATTTCAATTCCTATTCACTCAAACAAGATAACAAAACAATCTTTTTTTTAATGAAAGGGTAACTTCTTGTCCCCGTTCATTCTTTTTAGTAGGAACACTCCCATGCATATGACAGCAAGCATTGACTGCCGGTCTATTTCCTACAAGACTTCAAGCCCATACGTGACCGGAGGAACAAGGTAAGCATCAACTTCTTGGAAAATGTTATTTCTCACTCATAGCGAACAATACTAGCAAGTCGTTGCTAACAGTTCTTTTTCTTTCAATTTTCAACTCATGTATTTGTGAACATTATTTTCAAATAAACGATGAATACTTTTCAGAATTCATGAATATTTCTTATATTCATCAACATTTCTTTAAATTTATGAACATAATGAAATCCAGAATATTTTACATTTGTAATCTTTTAAAAGTTCTTGAACGTTTTTAAATACATGATTTTTAAATCGTGAACATTTTACATCTGAAAATATTATTAAATGCATAAATATTTTTTAATTGTTTTGAACATGTTTTTAATTCATGTACATTTCCCCCTGAAATAGAATAAAAAATGAAATAATCCCTCTAGCAAAACCTGAAATGATCAAAATCAGTTGAAGCCTTACAGGATTGAGAGAGAAAAAAAACAATGGTTGAGCTTGTAATCAAGAAATTTAAACTGCCCAAAAAAATCGGCTAAATAATTGGTTGAAATAGAAAATTCGATGAACATTGGCTGAAATAAAAAATCCGAAGAACATACTGGAACTAAACTTGTTTTGGGGCATGTTCTGATTATTTGAAGGTGGAGATAGGACCCGGATCTCCCTTGAATCAGGATATTCCTGGTGGGGCGATTCCTACATCTGACCGATGGTGTGATGAGCACCAACAGGTCATGAAGAACGCGCATGGAAAGGCAACTGATCAAAGAGCTCACGGGCTGCCTAGCCTCAAATCTCAAGCTCAACTTTCCGAAGCAAGGCCACACCCAGAAAATTCTTTATTGAACTAAAGGGGAAGCTCGGATTGGTCCCGTCGTATTGAGTTAACTTGTAGTAGTGGGGATCTGTGATTTGTTTAAATGTTCGGTTTTTCCAAAAAAAACAGAAAATGTTTAGAATTCTAAAAATAATAATCAGATTTTCACTTTTCTTTAAAATTTTTAGAAAAGGCCCAGATTTTCAAATTTTCTCTAAAATTTCAAAAAAAATCAGAATTTAAGATATGTTAAATTAAAAAAAATCAGATTTTCAAAAGTCACTTCAATCTTTAGAAAATGATCATAATTTCAAATTTTCTTTAAATATTAAAAATCATTCAGAAATTCTGAATTTATTTAAATTTTCAAAAAAAACAATAAATTTGTCTATATTTTTTAAAATAGGTGCTCACTTTTTTTTAATTCCGGTTGCTATAGTACCGACCGACATGTCTAAACAGATGCAAACTACCAAATAGAGTCTCAGCTTAGTATGTCTCAGCATATACACCTAGTCCCTGCATACACAGCTATCTACCAAACACATCCTAAATCAACATAGTACAGTTGATGGCCCCATCAAATGCTCAACATCTCCAATCATCCTCTACTGGGTTATGTTATGGGTTGGGTTTTTCTTTTCACGGGATATGTTAAGGGTTGGGTTACACAGTTCGACTCAAACACGTAAGCCTCCGTTTATTAAGAGGCCACACATATTTTAACATTTACGCTCCCTTAAAAAGGGTCCGTCTATATTACATCTAGATGTGAGATAATATCTCATATCTAAGTATGATATCATCATTACTTAAGTATGACATGAGCGTCACCCCATCCTAAAACAAGCCCACCTTCCCTTTTGTTTTGTTTGTTTATTTGTTTGTCTGTTTTTAAAAAATCTATATTGTATACTAGGCACGGGCGTGTCTCCGTGCGGCGGCTCGTAAGCGCGGTGCACGCTGAGCTACTCGTGCACTGTATGTACTGTATGCAACAGAAAAGTGACACTATAAGTGAGTACACTACGGGAGATGGGACTGATTGCTACAAGTGGTGGATAGTGCGGTACAGTGAACATTTTTGCTTATGCGCGGAAGCTACCTTCTACAATGCCTTTTTCAAAGGACACTTACGCCAAATAATAGGTATTTCAGAACAATGTTACAAGAGTAAATCACCTCTACAACTACAAACATTTTTGCAAAGGAACAGCTGGCTATATAAAATAAGCTTGGCAACTTGACATAATAGAAACTTTATTTTGAAAGGCAAGCACAACAAATCATTATCGGCAATTGTGTATGAAAGAAAACATTCATGAATTATACAGGAATTAGCAAATTTAAAAAATGTTCACAAACCCAAAAACACAAACAAATACAAAAAAATGATCGTGGGAAAAACATCCACAAATTTGTACTCGCCCCATCTCTGCCCAGCTCTCTCTGTCCCACCGACTCAAACAGTGCGAGCCAACAAAAACTGAGCCGCACAATTTAGGTGTTATCCGTTGCAATGTTGGACATCTTACAGAAAACTCCTTCGATAAAATAAACAATACAGTTGAGTTCAAAAACTGGTCTGTATGGTCCCCCAAAAATAAAGTTAGGTTGTTTGTGTAAAACAGTGCGAGCCAGCAAAAATAGAGTTATGCAACTGGGGGCACCGACAAACACACACACCCCCTAGTTGTGAGTCGATGGTCGGTTTGCAACTAGGGGCACCGACCAAACACACACACCCCCTAGTGGCAAGTCGATGTTCG
>NC_057794.1:566631212-566640316 GCF_018294505.1 Triticum aestivum
CTCGACAAACACACATACACACACACACACATAGTTACGAGTCGATGGTCGGCATGCAACTGGGGGGCCTCGACAAACACACACACACCCCCTAGTTGCGAATCGATGGTCGATATGCAGCTGGGGACCCTCGACAAACATACTGTTGGAAATATGCCCTAGAGGCAATAATAAATTGATTATTATTATATTTCCTTGTTCATGATAATCGTTTATTATCCATACTAGAATTGTATTGATAGGAAACTCAGATACATGTGTGGATACATAGACAACACCATGTTCCTGGTAAGCCTCTAGTTGACTAGCTCGTTGATCAATAGATGGTTACGGTTTCCTGACCATGGACATTGGATGTCGTTGATAACGGGATCACATCATTAGGAGAATGATGTGATGGACAAGACCCAATCCTAAGCATAGCACAAGATCGTGTAGTTCGTATGCTAAAGCTTTTCTAATGTCAAGTATCATTTCCTTAGACCATGAGATTGTGCAACTCCCGGATACCGTAGGAGTGCTTTGGGTGTGCCAAACGTCACAACGTAACTGGGTGACTATAAAGGTGCACTACGGGTATCTCCGAAAGTGTCTGTTGGGTTGGCACGAATCGAGACTGGGATTTGTCACTCCGTCTAAACGGAGAGGTATCTCTGGGCCCACTCGATAGGACATCATCATAATGTGCACAATGTGATCAAGGAGTTGATCACGGGATGATGTGTTACAGAACGAGTAAAGAGACTTGCCGGTAATGAGATTGAACAAGGTATCGGGATACCGACGATCGAATCTCGGGCAAGTATCGTACCGATAGACAAAGGGAATTGTATACGGGATTGATTAAGTCCTTGACATCGTGGTTCATCCGATGAGATCATCGTGGAACATGTGGGAGCCAACATGGGTATCCAGATCCCGTTGTTGGTTACTGACCGAAGAACGTCTCGGTCATGTCTGCATGTCTCCCGAACCCGTAGGGTCTACACACTTAAGGTTCGATGACGCTAGGGTTATAAAGGAAGTTTGTATGTGGTTACCGAATGTTGTTCAGAGTCCCGGATGAGATCCCGGACGTCACGAGGAGTTCCGGAATGGTCCGGAGGTAAAGATTTATATATGCGAAGTCCTGTTTTGGTCACCGGAAAAGTTTCGGGGTTTATCGGTAATGTACCGGGACCACCGGAGGGGTCCGGGGGTCCATCGGGGGGGGGGGGCATGGGCCCCAGAGGCATACATGGGCCAAGAGTGAGAAGGCACCAGCCCCTAGGTGGGCTAGGGCGCCTCCCACCATGGCCCATGCGCCTAGAAGGGGAGAGGGGGCAAACCCTAAGGGCAGATGGGCCCTAAGGCCCATGCTCCCTGCGCCTCCCTCTCCTCCCCCTCTTGGCCGCCACCCAAAACCCATCTAGGGCTGCCGGCCCCCTAGGGGTGGGAACCCTAGAGGGGGCGCAGCCCCCTCCCCTTCCCCTATATATACTTGGCCTAGGGGCTGCCCAACAGGCACGATTTGATCTCTCTCGTTGGTGCAGCCCTCCCTCTCTTTCTCCTCATATCCCGTGGTGCTTGGCGAAGCCCTGCAGGATTGCCACGCTCCTCCACCACCACCACGCCGTTGTGCTGCTGCTGGATGGAGTCTTCCTCAACCTCTCCCTCTCTCCTTGCTGGATCAAGGCATGGGAGACGTCATCGGGCTGTACGTGTGTTGAACGCGGAGGTGCCGTCCGTTCGGCACTAGGATCTCCGGTGATTTGGATCACGACGAGTACGACTCCTTCAACCCCGTTCTCTTGAACGCTTCCGCTAAGCGATCTACAAGGGTATGTAGATGCACTCTCCTTCCCCTCATTGCTGGTTTCTCCATAGATAGATCTTGGTGATACGTAGAAAATTTTGAATTTCTGCTACGTTCCCCAACAGTGGCATCATGAGCTAGGTCTATGCGTAGTTACTATGCACGAGTAGAACACAAAGTAGTTGTGGGCGTTGATTTTGTCCAATATGCTTACCGTTACTAGTCCAATCTTGATTCGGCGGCATTGTGGGATGAAGCGGCCCGGACCAACCTTACACGTACGCTTACGTGAGACCGGTTCCACCGACTGACATGCACTAGTTGCATAAGGTGGCTGGCGGCTGTCTGTCTCTCCCACTTAAGTCGGATCGGATTCGATGAAAAGGGTCCTTATGAAGGGTAAATAGAAATTGGCATATCACGTTGTGGTCTTTGCGTAGGTAAGAAACGTTCTTGCTAGAAACCCATAGCAGCCACGTAAAACATGCAAACAACAATTAGAGGACGTCTAACTTGTTTTTGCAGGGTATGCTATGTGATGTGATATGGCCAAAGGATGTGATGATTGATATATGTGATGTATGAGATTGATCATGTTCTTGTAATAGGAATCACGACTTGCATGTCGATGAGTATGACAGCCGGCAGGAGCCATACGAGTTGTCTTTATTTATCTATGACCTGGGTGTCAACATAAACGTCATGTAATTACTTTACTTTATTGCTAACCATTAGCCATAGTAGTAGAAGTAATAGTTGGCGAGACAACTTCATGAAGGCACGATGATGGAGATCATGATGATGGAGATCATGGTGTCATGCCGGTGACGATGATGATCATGGAGCCCCGAAGATGGAGATCAAAAGGAGCACTATGATATTGGCCATATCATGTCACTATTTGATTGCATGTGATGTTTATCATGTTTATACATCTTATTTGCTTAGAACGACGGTAGTAAATAAGATGACCCCTCACTAAAATTTCAAGAAAGTGTTCCCCCTAACTGTGCACCGTTGCGACAGTTCGTTGTTTTGAAGCACCACGTGATGATCGGGTGTGATAGATTCTAACGTTCACATACAACGGGTGTAAGACAGATTTACACACGCGAAACACTTAGGTTGACTTGACAAGCCTAGCATGTGTACAGACATGGCCTCGGAACACAGAAGACCGAAAGGTCGAGCATGAGTCGTATAGAAGATACGATCAACATGAAGATGTTCACCGATGTTGACTAGTCCGTCTCACGTGATGATCGGACACGGCCTAGTTGACTCGGATCATGTAATCACTTAGATGACTAGAGGGATGTCTATCTGAGTGGGAGTTCATAAGATGAACTTAATTATCCTGAACATAGTCAAAAGGTCTTCGCAAATTATGTCAAAGCTCGCGCTTTAGTTCTACTGTTTAGATATGTTCCTAGAGAAATTTTAGTTGAAAGTTGATAGTAGCAATTATGCGGACTAGGTCCGTAAACTGAGGATTGTCCTCATTGCTTCACAGAAGGCTTATGTCCTTAATGCACTGCTCAGTGTGCCGAACCTCGAACGTTGTCTGTGGATGTTGCGAACATCTGACATACACATTTTGATAACTACGTGATAATTCAGTTAAACGGTTTAGAGTTGAGGCACCGAAGACGGTTTTGAAACGTCGCGAAACATATGAGATGTTTCGAGGGCTGAAATTGGGATTTCAGGCTCGTGCCCACGTCAAGAGGTATAAGACCTCCGACAATTTTCTTAGCCTGCAAACTAAGGGAGAAAAGCTCAATTGTTGAGCTTGTGCTCAGATTGTCTGAGTGCAACAATCATTTGAATCAAGTGGGAGTTGATCTTCCAGATGAGATAGTGATGTTTCTCCGAAGTCATTACCACCAAGCTGCTAGAGCTTCGTGATGAACTATAATGTATCAGGGACATATATGATGATCTTTGAGATATTCGCGATATTTGACACCACAAAAGTAGAAATCAAGAAGGACCATCAATTGTTGATGGTTGGTGAAACCACTAGTTTCAAGAAGGGCAAGGGCAAGAAGGGATACTTCATGAAACGGCAATTCAGCTGCTGCTCTAGTGAAGAAACCCAAGGTTGAACCCAAACCCGAGACTAAGTGCTTCTGTAATAAGGGGAACAACCACTGAAGCAGAACCACCCTAGATACTTGGTAGATGAGAAGGCTGGCAAGGTCGATAGAAGTATATTGGATATACATTTGTTGATATGTACTAGTACTGCTAGTAGCACCAGGGTATTAGATACCGGTTCGGTTGCTAAGTGTTAGTAACTCGAAATAAAAGCTACGGAATAAACGGAGACTAGCTAAAGGCGAGCTGACGATATGTGTTGGAAGTGTTTCCAATGTTGATATGATCAAGCATCGCACGCTCCCTCTACCATCGAGATTGGTGTTAAACCTAAATAATTGTTATTTTGTGTTTGCGTTGAGCATAGACATGATTGGATTATGTCTATCGCAATACAGTTATTCATTTAAGGAGAATAATGGTTACTCTATTTATTTGAATAATACCTTCAATGGTCTTACACCTAAAATGAATTGTTTGTTGAATCTTGATCGTAGTGATACACATGTTCATGCCAAAAGATAGTAATGATAGTACCACCTACTTGTGGCACTGCCACATAAGTCATATCGGTATAAAACGCATGAAGAAGCTCCATGTTGATGGATCTTTGGACTCACTCATCTTTGAAAAGTTTGAGACATGTGAACCGTGTCTATTGGTGTATATGCATGAAGAAACTCCATGCAGATGGATCGTTTGGACTCACTTGATTTTGAATCACTTGAGATATGCAAATCTTACCACATGGGCAAGATGACTGAAAGCCTCGTTTTCAGTAAAATGGAACTAGAAAGCAACTTGCTGGAAGTAATACATTTTGATGTGTGCAGTCCAATGAGTGCTGAGGCGTGTAGTGGATATCGTTATGTTCTTACTTCACAAATGATTTGAGTAGATTTACTTGATGAATCACGAGTCTGAATTATTGAAAGGTTCAAGTAATTTTAGGGTGAAGTTGAAAGATCTTCGTGACAAGAGGATAAAAAGATCTATGATATGATCATAGAGATGAATATCTGAATTACGAGTTTGGCACAAAATTAAGACATTGTGGAAATTGTTTCACAACTAATACAGCCTGGAACACCATAGTGTGATGGTGTGTCCGAACATCATAACTGCACCCTATTGGATATAATGCATACCATGATGTCTCTTATCGAATTACCACGATAGTTTATGGGTTAGGCATTAGAGACAACCACATTCACTTTAAATAGGGCACCACATAATTCCGATGAGATGACACCGTATGAACTATGGTTTAGAGAAAACCTAAGCTGTCATTTCTTAAAAGTTTGGGGCTACGATGCTTATGTGAAAAATTTTCAGGCTGATAAGCTCGAACCCAAAGCAGATAAATGCATCTTCATAGGACACCCAAAACAGTTGGGTATACCTCCTGTCTCAGATTCGAAAGAAATAAGGGATTGTTTCTAGAATCGGGTCCTTTCTCGAGGAAAAGTTTCTCTCGAAAGAATTGAGTGGGAGACTTGATGAGGTTATTGAACCGTCTCTTCAACTAGTGTGTGGCAGGGCACAGGAAGTTGTTCAGGTGGCACCTACACCAATTGAAGTGGAAGCTTATGATAGTGATCATGAAACTTCAGATCAAGTCACTACCAAACCTCGTGGGATGACAAGGATGCGTACTACTTCAGAGTGGTACGTAATCCTGTCTTGGAAGTCATGTTGCTAGACAACAATGAACCTACGAGCTATGGAGAAGCGATGGTGGGCCCGGATTCCGATAAATGGCTCGAGGCCATATGATCCGAGAGAGGATCCATGTATGAAAACAAAGTGTAGACTTTGGAAGAACTACTTGATGGTTGTAAGGCTGTTAGGTACATATGGATTTTAAAAGGAAGACGGACAATGATGGTAAATGTCACCATTAAGAAAGCTCGACTTGTCATTAAGAAAGTTTTCCGACAAGTTCAAGCAGTTGACTACGATGAGACTTTCTCACCCGTAGCGACGCTAAGAGTCTGTTGGAATTATATTAGCGATTAGTGCATTATTTATGAAATCTTGCAGATAGGATGTCAAACATTGTTTCCTCGACGATTTTCTTGAGGAAAGGTTGTATGTGATATAACCGGAAGGTTTTGTTAATCCTGAAAGATGCTCCAGCAATCCTTCTAAGGACTGGAGTAAGCATCTCGGAGTTGGAATGTATGCTTTGATGGGATGATCAAAGATTTTGGGTGTATACAAAGTTTATGAGAAATTTGTATTTCCAAAGAAGTGAGTGGGAGCACTATAGAATTTCTGATGAGTATATGTTGTTGACATATTGTTGATCAGAAATGACGTAGAATTTCTGGAAAGCATATAGGGTTATTTGGAAAGTGTTTTTCAATGGAAAGCCTGGATTAAGCTACTTGAACATTGAGCATCAAGATCTATATGGATAGATCAAAACGCTTAATGGTACTTTCAAATGAGCACATACCTTGACATGATCTTGAAGGTGTTCAAGATGGATCAGTCAAAGAAGGAGTTCTTGCCTGAGTGGTAAGGTACGAAGTTAAGACTTAAAGCTCGACCACGGTAGAACAGAGAGAAAGGACGAAGGTCGTCCCCTATGCTTAGACATGGGCTCCATAGTATGCTATACTGTGTACCGCACTTGATATGTGCCTTGCCATGAGTCTGTCAAGGGGTACAAGACTGATCCAAGAATGGATCACAAGACAGCGGTCAAAGTTATCCTTAGTAACTAGTGGACTAAGGAATTTTCTCGATTATGGAGGTGGTAAAAGAGTTCGTCATAAAGGGTTACGACGATGCAAACTTTGACACTAATCCAGATTATTCTGAGTAGTAAACTGGATTCGTATAGTAGAACAGTTATTTGGAATGGCTCCAAATGTAGCGTAGTAGTTGCATCTACAAGATGACGTAGAAATTTGCGAAGTACTTACTGATCTGAATGTTTCAGACCCGTTGACTAAAACCTCTCTCACAAGAAAAACATGATCAAACCCCAGAACTCATTGAGTCTTAATCACATGATGATGTGAACTAGTAAACTCTTTGGATGTTGGTCACATGGCGATGTGACCTATGAGTGTTAATCACATAGCGATGTGAACTAGATTATTGACTCTAGTGCAAGTGGGAGACTGTTGGAAATATGCCCTAGAGGCAATAATAAATTGATTATTATTATATTTCCTTGTTCATGATAATCGTTTATTATCCATGCTAGAATTGTATTGATAGGAAACTCAGATACATGTGTGGATACATAGACAACACCATGTCCCTAGTAAGCCTCTAGTTGACTAGCTCGTTGATCAATAGATGGTTACGGTTTCTTGGCCATGGACATTGGATGTCGTTGATAACGGGATCACATCATTAGGAGAATGATGTGATGGACAAGACCCAATCCTAAGCATAGCACAAGATCGTGTAGTTCGTATGCTAAAGCTTTTCTAATGTCAAGTATCATTTCCTTAGACCATGAGATTGTGCAACTCCCGGATACTGTAGGAGTGCTTTGGGTGTGCCAAACGTCACAACGTAACTGGGTGACTATAAAGGTGCACTACGGGTATCTCCGAAAGTGTCTGTTGGGTTGGCACGAATCGAGACTGAGATTTGTCACTCCGTGTAAACGGAGAGGTATCTCTGGGCCCACTCGGTAGGACATCATCATAATGTGCACAATGTGATCAAGGAGTTGATCACGGGATGATGTGTTACGGAATAAGTAAAGAGACTTGCCGGTAACGAGATTGAACAAGGTATCGGGATACCGACGATCGAATCTCGGGCAAGTATCATACTGATAGACAAAGGGAATTGTATACGGGATTGATTAAGTCCTTGACATCGTGGTTCATCCGATGAGATCATCGTGGAACATGTGGGAGCCAACATGGGTATCTAGATCCCGCTGTTGGTTATTGACCGGAGAACGTCTCGGTCATGTCTGCATGTCTCCCGAACCCGTAGGGTCTACACACTTAAGGTTCGATGACACTAGGGTTATAAAGGAAGTTTGTATGTGGTTACCAAATGTTGTTCAGAGTCCCGGATGAGATCCCGGACGTCACGAGGAGTTCCGGAATGGTCCGGAGGTAAAGATTTATATATGCGAAGTCCTGTTTTGGTCACCGGAAAAGTTTCGGGGTTTATCGGTAATGTACCGGGACCACCGGAGGGGTCCGGGGGTCCACCGGGGGGGGGGGGCATGGGCCCCAGAGGCATACATGGGCCAAGAGTGAGAAGGCACCAGCCCCTAGGTGGGCTAGGGCGCCTCCCACCATGGCCCATGCGCCTAGAAGGGGAGAGGGGGCAAACCCTAAGGGCAGATGGGCCCTAAGGCCCATGCTCCCTGCGCCTCCCTCTCCTCCCCCTCTTGGCCGCCACCCAAAACCCATCTAGGGCTGCCGCCCCCTAGGGGTGGGAACCCTAGAGGGGGCGCAGCCCCCTCCCCTTCCCCTATATATACTTGGCCTAGGGGCTGCCCAACAGGCGCGATTTGATCTCTCTCGTTGGTGCAACCCTCCCTCTCTTTCTCCTCATATCCCGTGGTGCTTGGCGAAGCCCTGCAGGATTGCCACGCTCCTCCACCACCACCACGCCGTTGTGCTGCTGCTGGATGGAGTCTTCCTCAACCTCTCCCTCTCTCCTTGCTGGATCAAGGCATGGGAGACGTCATCGGGCTGTACGTGTGTTGAACGCGGAGGTGCCGTCCGTTCGGCACTAGGATCTCCGGTGATTTGGATCACGACGAGTACGACTCCTTCAACCCCGTTCTCTTGAACGCTTCCGCTTAGCAATGTACAAGGGTATGTAGATGCACTCTCCTTCCCCTCGTTGCTGGTTTCTCCATAGATAGATCTTGGTGATACGTAGAAAATTTTGAATTTCTTCTACGTTCCCCAACACATACACCCCCCAAGTTGCAAGTCGTTGGTCGGCATGCAACTAGGGACCCTCGACAAACACACACTCTCCTAGTTGCGAGTCGATGTTGACATGCAACTGGTGACCTTCGACAAACACACACACACCCTTACATGCGAGTCGATGTATGGCTTGCAACCAGGAACCCTCGACAACACACACACACACACACGTTTAGTTGCGAGTCGATGGTCGACTTGCAACTGGGGGCACCGACAAACTCACACTCCCCTATTTGCAAGTCGATGGTTGACATGCAACTAGGGACCCTTGACAAACA
>NC_057794.1:566641550-566646094 GCF_018294505.1 Triticum aestivum
ATACAACTGGGTTGAGCGAGTTGCATGTCAAAAGTGGACATGAAACTAGGTCAGAGTCATGCAAGTTATGTGGGCGAGGTTGATATTGCAGTTGTGTGTTCGATGGTGCACGTGCAACGACAAACACTTACATATTTACAAACAAAGTTGTAATCCTATTGAAGACATGCAGTTGCAGCCAGGGATGATGCTTGCAGTTGTGTGTCTAGCTAGTAGGGCACACGCAAATGCCCTCATGACAAAACAGTTTCATCCTATAAGTAGCACAGTCGCATTGAAGATGGGCGAATTTACACTTGTTGTGTGGTGATGGACATACAATTGACATCGATAAGAAAAAATCATGTGTTTAAAAAATATTAATTTATATTGCAGAAATGAAAAAAAGGAAAACAATAAAGGAAAACCAAAACAAAACAAAAATAGAAAACCGAACAAAAACTGACAAAAAAGGTCGAGGGTGACTTTGCAACTATAGACAAAAAACAGGATTGGGCCACAGATCAAGCCCAGTTACGAGTTAATGTTGGAATTACAACTGAGACAAAAAGAAACTTCGGGCCTAGTTACAAGCCGAGGATAGACTTGCAACTAGCACACAAAAAATCAGGCTTAGTTACGAGTTGAGGATGTACTTGCAACTGAGACAAAGAAAAACAGAAAATCGAACACGTTTGATAATGGGTATACAATTAACATAGACATTTTCAGAAAAAAAAGACACAGACAAAATAATTCTGCACTAAATAGGGTTCATAAATTTAAAATGAATAAATACAAAAGAAAACTGCAGAAACTTGGCTCGTGTGTTTTAAATAGGGTGCATAGACTAGAGAAGAAAAACAAGAAAACCTTGACACATGTAATAAACAAAGCGACACAGCTCATCTCCACTACTAGTAAAAGAGCAAACTTAAATTACCCTATAGCCACACCAACAAATGTACACGGGATTACCAGAAACGTCGGATCAACCCACCTAAATCGCAGCTAACAATCCAAATTACATCAAGGGTCTGCCATACAAACCAACGCGCCAGATTAAATGTTCTGCCGGCAGACTACCCACATATGTCCTGCCCCCACGACCAAACCTTGATCACCTCCACCGAATCTCCACTAATTGCGCCACTGCCACAACCGCGCACCGAGATTTCCTCTCTCTCCCTCCCGGTTTCCCCTCTGGTCTCTCTCTTCCCCGAACTCGCAACAACGCTAGGGATTCGCCCTCCCACCTAATGTCGATTCAGATCATGGAGGGCAGCGTAGGAACTGCCGAATCCTGCCACCCCCTGAATCCTTCTTCCTATCCTTCCCTTCTCCATGCCCAACACCTGTACCAACTTGTCACGCCCAAGATGCAACCCTATCCTAAAGGAACTCAAAGGTCCCACCAAGGATAGAAGCGCATCTTGAAGACGCTTTTGCAAGGTGGATATCATTACATCAACATTACATAATAATGGGGATACAGCCAAGACATACAATGTCACATGAATACAACAATACATCATATACAAGATCAACATCCGCCTACAGATGAAACATAAACAGAAACTCAAACAATATCCACCCTGCTAGCCCAGGCTGCCGACCAGGAACCTATCCCTCAATCGAAGAAGAAGCAGAAGAAGAACTCCAACACAAATAAACATCGCTCTCACGTCAAGATCATCGCATAACCTGTACCTGCAACTGGTGGTGTAGTAATCTGTGAGCCACGAGGACTCAGCAATCCCATTTCCATGGGTATCAAGACTAGCAAAGCTTTATGGGTAAGGAAAATGATAAGGTGGTGAGGTTGCAGCAGCGACTAAGCATGTATGGTGGCTAACTTACGCAAAGAAGAGCGAGAAGAGAAGCAAAGCAAGCGGTCGTCAACTAGTAATGATCAAGAAGTGATCCTGAACTCCTACTTACGTCAAACATAACCCAGAAACCGTGTTCTCCTCTTAATCAACCCCGAAAAGAGACCATCATGGTTACGCACACGGTTGGTGTATTTTAGAAGGGTTTACTTTAAGTTTACTACAACCGGATATTAACAAATTCCTATCTGCCACATAACCGCGGGCACGGCTCTCGGAAGTTTATACCCTGCAGGGGTGTCGCAACTTAGCCCATGATAAGCTCTCGCGATCAACGAAGGATATTCCTTCTCCTGGGAAGACCCGATCAGACTCGGAATCCCGATAACAAGACATTTCGACAATGGTAAAATAAGTCCAGCAAAGCCGCCCGAATGTGCCGACAAATCCCGATAGGAGCTGCATATATCTCGTTCTCAGGGCACACTCTTCTGAGGATGTGATCATTTATGCCGCTCGTGATGAAACCATAAGGTTATTTTCTCTCAATGAGAAGGGCGAGCTAGACGCAATCTCTCAGATTCCAGTCGTTTGTGAGTACCAAGATGTCTTTCCAGAAGAACTTCCGGGTATGCCTTCTCACCGCCCAGTTGAATTCGTTATCGATCTTGAGCCTGGCACGGAACCCGTTTGCAAGCGTCCTTACAAGCTTGGACCAAAACAGTTGCAGGTGCCGACGATGCCAGTGCAGATGACGCAACCGAGCTCAAGTGGGAGTTCGATGAGGAACGTGGCCGTTACTATGTTTCCTTTCCTGATGATCAGTAGTGGAGCCCAGTTGAAACGAGCGGGGATCTAGCATTTGGGCTTGTCTTCTTTATTTTGGTTCCGTAGTCGGACCTTGATTGTACTCTGTATGATGACTGTTTAAGTTATGTATTGTGTGAAGTGGCGATTGTAAGCTAACTCTTTATCCCATTTTTGTTCATTACATGGGATTGTGTGAAGATGACCCTTCTTGCGACAAAACCACCATGCGGTTTTGACTCTAAGTCGTGCTCCGACACGTGAAAGATATAGCCGCATCATGGGAGATATGACCTGTAGTAGCTCCTCTATTTTTCGCATGTTCAGTTGCTCCTCTACTCTCTCCTCTGTGTGTGCTTTTCTTTGTATCTCTACTCAGGACAACGGCGACTGGGCGGACCGGCGACTGGCGTGGCAACGGAAAAGGGTGGGCGACGCCGTGTTGAGATGAGGGCATGAGGCGGAGAAGCCGAGCAGAGGAGCAAACGAACATGCGCACGTACAGGTACATCTGTGGTCGATGAATCGATCAATATACAGGCGCACGTACATGGAAAAGGGATCGATTAATCGATCGATATTTTTTTAACAGGTGCATGTACATGGAAAAGGGATCGATTAATCGATCGAACCGATAGCTGCTAGGCAGGCGTGGATGCACGGTGGGCTGGCCGGATCTTACCGGTGCCCAGCCCAAAAATCTGGACTATGTATAAGGTAAGCACAAATTGTACCTGGTGCGTCCGCCCCTGTGTCTGCTAAGTACAGACGGTGTACTATTCTATCCTAGCTTGTTCTGTTTTTTTCAACCATTTTTTGTTGTATATTCCTTGTTAGTAAATGCCCCAATCTTTATCATCTAGGGCTAGGCACCATGTATTTGGTACTACAGTGAGTTCATGTGAAATCCTCCGATATTTTGTTATCTAGGCAGTCGAAACAACTTCAGTCCGTTTATCTTTTTTCCTGTTTTTGCTGTTGCGAGAAAAAAGAAGAAAAGGGATGCGGTACCAATGGTGAACTTGCACCAATTGATAATATGTCGTAGTTGTGATAGTTAATGTTTTGAGATTTCCTTTAGATAATATACCAAGTCTCTACAACTGAGTTCGAGTTTTCTGTGTGTGGGTAATAAGTACAGTACATGTACTGTTTTTATCCTTGTACTATTCTCTTCACCCTTTTTTTTTGTATACCCAATCTTTATTAACTAGGCAGCATGTATTTCGTGCACAATCAGTTGATATGAAGTCTTTCCAATATTTTGTTATCTGTGCAGTCAAAACAACTTCAGTCCGCTTAATAAAATTCTTCAGTTTTTGTTGCTGCAATGAGGAAAAAACTGTTATGCCAATGGAGAACTTGGATCAATTGATAATATGCCAATCTTGGGCACTAGACATCTACAGGGGTTTGGTACTGACATACGGTAGTTGTGATAGTTAATGTTTCTTGTTCCACGTTTTTTCTTCTTCTGACAAATCAAGTGTAATCTATCATATAATTCACCATCTTGCAAATGTCATTTTTTTTACAAAAGCTACTTTCTGTTTTCCAGTGTCGGTTAATCTTTTTTTATGCATTTATGTATTTCTAATACCAAAGAAGAGGTTTTCTACAAAATCTATTTTCTATCTTCCAATTCACAGATTTGAAGAATGAACATACATTTGGATGTCAATATATGTCGATTCCTAAAACACCCTGGCCTGTCAAACAAGAAGACTCGATACAGCCAGCTACGGGTGTGGCCCACTCGACAACCAAGCCAAACAACTCGCAGAAGAAGCCAAGAACATGCAGATGAAGTAAGCACTAAGTTGGTTTAAGAGTATGAAATTGAATACGATGAATGATGCGCTCGCCGGACAGGCACATGTTTTGTCTATATATGTACCCATGAGGCCATGACTATGTTTTCAGAATTGA
>NC_057794.1:566646392-566662236 GCF_018294505.1 Triticum aestivum
ATGTATATAGATGTAGTTTGAAGTGTAGATTCACTCATTTTGCTCTGCATGTAGTCCATATTGAAATCTCTAAAAAGACATATTTATGACCAAGGGAGTAGAAACTTAGTGATTTTGTATTCCATTTATGCCGGTATTTGATATACTTATCAGAGTTTAGAGAGAGCAATCTTAAAAAAACCATCCTATTTTGTGTGAGAACTTCTCAAATATATTGGACAAAAAATATATTTGGTTTTCGTTCGGCTGTACTGCAGCACTTCAGTTTCTGCCTCTTATGTTTGATTTATTGTATACATCATACATCAGCTAATACATGCCTTGTATGCATGATTACTCATTATGCTCATGTTCATCCGATGTCATGTTTTTGAACCATGTACATCATTTTTCTGTTTACTGGTGGTGTGCTTTAAAATGCATAATATTGTTGTACATCGATTTTTTTCATGGTTATGCCTTACTGTTATTTCTGGAATTTTCATAATACAAATTAAAAATTTATACTCGCATAAAATTTTATGCGTATTTGTGGAGACGTGTATTGCACGTGCACGCTTACTAGTATGGCTAAACGTCCGACAAAGAAAAAATGGCCAACGCACAGGCGCAGAAAACAGCTAATTCGATGCAGAGGCGGCGTAGGTGGTCGAGCGCTCGCGCCAGCGTTGGCGCGAAGCGGGTGGCGTTGATGCGGACGTCCTGCTTGGCGAGGTAGAGCTCGAACACCTTGGCCCAGCCGCTTCGGTGGACGGAGTCGGGGTTCTTGATCGCCGGGTGCTCCGGCCCCAGCGCTTCCAGCAGCGAGCTCTCCTCCACGCTCACGTCGTAGTCGAAGCAGCCGAGCCCCATGTCCGCGGCGGGCGAGCCGAACGCGGTGCTCGCGATGAACCCCATCTTCCCGTACGGCACCACCTGGATCAGCACGCCGCCGGGCGGCAGGAACAACGCGTTCGTCAGCCCCGCGCCGTGGATGCCCAGCACCACGTCGAACGAGTTCACCACCCGCGCCTGCTCCGCGTCGGGCGCGTCGCCGCGCAGCTCCGCCACCACCGCCTCGAACCCCGCCGTCACTGCCGCCCGCGCGATCTCCGGCTCGTTCAGGATCCGGCGGTAGTGCCCCCGGTGGATCAGCAGCAGCCGCGGCTTCTTGTGCGGCGGCGGTTGCCGTGCCAGGCTGACCGGGGCGGCGCGTGGGAGCGCGTAGGTCTCGCGCAGGAACCGGGTGAAGTCGGCCATGGAGAGGCGGCCCCCCGGCACCAGCTCGGGGACGATGCTCAGCTCCTTGTAGAGGCGGAGCCCCACGGTGACGCGCGGGAAGCACCGGACCTGCGCGTCGCCGTCCATGTCCACCACGTCGTACTTGGACAGCCCCCGGAGGAAGGCCCTGTACTTGACCGGCCACTGCGGATGGAACCGGATGTTGGTGATGAGGAACATGACCTCGCCGTGGTACCGCCACGACTCGATGAAGAGCGGCAGCAGGATGTCGCTGTAGTCGTGCCAGTAGTTGCCCGCGTACCCGTCGATCTAGAACAGGACCGCCGGCACGTCGTGAGTCACCGTGCATGGCACCGCGGCCGCCCGGTCCTGTAGCTGCGTCACGGTGACCTTCCTTATGCTGTCGAGCTTGCGCGAGTATGGCGTGATCATCCACTGCCGGCGCTCAGATTCGGACAAGCTCGCCGGGACGAGGGTCACCGACAGGGCTGTGCCGTTGGTGCGGACGTCGCCGTCCACTTGGCAGGTGTCGGATAGGTCATAGGAGCGCCCCGCCGTGCTGCACACCACCTTGATTCTCTGTCGATCGCACGGCAAGGAAAAGGAATTTTTTTTACCATGGTTAAACTAGCTTCGTTCATCAGCATAAAAGCAAATACGATCAAAACAACTCGAGTTTTCAACTGTTTCATGAGGAGCTTTGATCTTAGGATCCATGATCTGTCGTGCTTCCGTAATGACAACTGCAAATTAAGCAAAGAAGCTTAGCTTTCCGGGGTGCATGCACACGGCCGGCGAGCTAAACTGTTTCATTATTTACGCACCATGAGGGGGGAGGCTGACGGCGAGATGCCGAGCGACGAGATAGGTGAGGAGCATGAGGAGACTGCCGCCGACGAGGCCGACATGGAGGTGCTTCTGCACCGAGCCTGTTTGGCTCCTCCCGGTCCCGGGCTTCACCTCGCCGCCATGCATTGCAACTTCCTGCTGCTGCCGCCGCCGCCGCTCTGAGCTTTTTGTAGCTGTTGTCATTCTTGCTTTTGTTCTGCAGTCAACATGGCTGCACTAGGATACAAGTCAACATGGCTGCGCTTGAGGCTAATCTAGTGGGCTAAGTGTAATTAAGTGTGCAAATTGTTGTTGACTAGTGTTGCTAATCTCGTGGGCTGGCATACTAGGTTCTGATTGAGTATTTAACGGAGAATGAAATGATAACATGTCGTTGACGGAGCAGGGCGTGTCATCCATTGCGATCCTACTGCTAGTACTCCCACTTGTGGGGTTTATAAATCGGGCATGGAATCTTTAGTCTTTAATTTAACCAACAAAAACATGTGTAACATGCTTAAAAATATATGTTTGGAAACTTTATTCGACGATGAATCTAAATATACTCCCTCCGTCCACGAATAAGTGTACTTCTAGCTTTTGTCTTAAGTCAAAATTTTGAAATTTTGACCAACTATATACAAAAAAGTAATAACATATATGACATCAAATTAATATATTATGAAAGTATATTTCAAAATAGATCTAGTAATATTAATTTAGTGTCATAAATGCTAGTACTTTTTTTATAAAGTTGGTCAAAGTTCTAAAACTTTGACCTAGGACAAAAGCTAGAAGTACACTTATTCACGGACGGAGGGAGTACATATTTTTTGAGACATAGATACATACTAGCCATCCCGCGCGGCGGCACGCCACGCCCATCGATACGGTATGTGTCTATATTCTATTTTTGGCTCATTTGATGAAAAATAAGAGAGTAAGCTATGTACATAAACAATTCTGAAAGGATGCATTTATCATCACCATAAGAATGTAACGGAGGTAACAAATCTTTTAGGGAGTACCAAAATTGGTTGTATTTTTTACGTAGAGAGCTAAACTGAGCGTATTTTTTTCAATATAGAAGATAGGTGTGATGTGAAGACAAAAGTATTATTCTTTGGAAGAGACTTTTTCCTATAGAAGACGATAAGTGTGATGTGGAGACAAAATTAGTTCTGTAAATCCCACAAGAATCTGGTGGGATGCCAATTTTCCTTGTATAGAAGGAAAAGAACAGGTCTTTAAATCCCACGAGGGAGTTCCAAATTTGTGAGTGCCTAGGTCCTTCTTTGGCTTGTGACGAAGTCTGACTACTGAGAAACTTTTTCTGCAGCACGTGAGTTGCATCTTCAGATCCAAATTTCTACAGGCACTTCCCAAGAAGACAAACATTCATATATTCAGAATACACATGCAAATCGAAATTGGCTGCACCGTATATAGAAAAGCCAAAATAGCTAAGCACCGAGCTACACACACCTGAGCAAAGGCTTGCATGCGATCTCTTTCTTGGTTCTGCCTTTTTCCTTGCTAGCTAGCCAGGGCCGGGCCCACAGTGGTGCAAGAAGTGCGGCCTGCACAGGGCCGAAAATTCTGAGGGGCCCCAAAATTTTTACATAGGCCTAGTATTAAAAAAACTTATGCCCTACTGGGCTGCTGGGCGCTGTAGTGGGCTCTGCCGCCCTCGCTCTGGGATCGTTACGTCATTAGAGATCGATCGGATCAGCGAAATCACTAATTGAGGAGCGCTCCTCGCAACGATTAGTCAGGGAGCGCTCCCCGCGCGCCAAGTGTCACGCGCGGAGCGGTCGGAAGACTTTTCCGAGGCGATCCGCGCGCGACACTTGTCGCGCGCACGGCGTCTCCCGTGTTTTCCGGTTTCTGGTTTCCCTTTCCGGTTTTTCCTTTTTTCACTTTAGTCCTTATACTTTTAATGTTTTGTAAAACCTTTTGATTTGTTTTGAGATTTGTTTTCTCTCTGGTGTGGGCGAACCGTCGTGGAGCACTGTTCTTTCTTTGCCGTCGTCTTCGTCCGTCGCGTCCGCCGCTCTTGTCGCGTGGTTACGGCGGCCCCTGTCTCGGCCGCCGCGCTTGTTGCCTGGTTTTACGGCGGTCCTTCTTTAGCGTCGACCGCGCTTCCCGTTCGCGTGATCGCCGTTCCCTATCGGTTTCTTTCGTGGGTTCCCTATTTCCCTTTCTCGTTTCTCTTTTTGTTCCCATTATATTTCCGTGATATGGAGATTTATGGGGTAGTTACGGGTGGGGACTACCAACACTATCAGATGTCAAGTTTCAACTGGTTTTTGTGTGATTAGTTCTTGATAATCATTGTGTTCCTTGCAGTTATGGCATGTCCTTTTTGCCGTATGCCTGGTGGCCCGTGTTCTTCTGTTGATTCTTCTGTAGATGGGTTCAGTGTGGTCCTGGATCGGCGTTGTTGGAGGCGTGTTGTAAGAATATCATTTTATAATTGTTCAATTTTTGGCACACACGTTTATTTCTTTTGGTACTGCTCATGCTATTTAGGTTTTGATTATGATCCTTGTTTTAATTTGTTGTGCAGTATGTTCCGTGCAGTGTTAGAGCTCATCTTGCTCGTTACATAGAGGAGTGCAGGGCTTTAGCCACAAGGAGGGGTGACGAAGATACTGATCTTGTTTTTCAGTGCAATGAGGTTATTTGTATGGTGTTTTGTTTAGTCATGGTCGGTTGAGGAGTAAATTCCATGGTCCTTCCTGGGAACGATTGGTCAGTGATTATGGTGTTCGTCCTCGTGATATAATGACCATTAGGCTTGAACACTATGGAACATGGATTGATATTGATTTTTATCGTGTTGGTCGTGGAGATGCGTTGTCTCCTTTACCTTCTGTTGGTAAGGTTTATTTTTAAGGAAGTTTTTAGCTTGTTTTATTGCACATGATGATTTTTTTGTTCCCTTGAGCCTGTGTAATTATATTTTGTAGCTCTTGATGCTTTGAGCGACTCCGAGATGGAACTTGTTAGGAGTTGTTATTACACCCGTGGTGTTTTTCTTAACTATCAGCAGATGTATTTCATGAGGTGTCAACTCTTTGATGATGTCTACATACCGTGTTGTCCTTTTGTTCACAGGATTGATTCCATGAATGTTAATAGTCATCATATGGTCATATTTTTTTCCACTGTTTTTTCTTTGTTTCTGTTTATTTATTTATTTATATTATCTCTTCTATTTATAGTTTTTAATTTTTTTCTATTTCTGATAGCTTGATGTTTTTGTCAGGTTATTCCTGGTATTGTTGTGAGGAGTTTGAAGGAGTTTGTGACTTTTCCTAGGACTGGCGTTTTAACCCTTGAAGTTACTTTGGAATCTGGTGATGATGATATATATGTGAGCACTCCTTGCTCCTACTTCATTGGCTTGGGTAGTAGAATGATGTTCAAACAGGAAGGTTTCAGTGATTTTCTCCAGGCATCGTCTATTGAATTAAACAGCTTGGTGCTGATAACTTTCAAAGAGCGTGATGGGAGGCTTGTTGTTATCTTCAATCTTCTGCCGCAGTGATGTTAGTTATAGCCTTTGAACATAAATGGATTTTGTTTAAAAATCTATGCTACGGGTTAATGTTGTCTTGATGTATGAAACGATATGAACCTAAGAACCTAAGTGTTCATTGCTGTTGTATGTTTGTAGAAGGGGTATGGCTGTGCATCTCTTTTAAAGATGTTCTTTTGGACGGATGTTATTTAATTGGGGTTATAGTTTTGAATACAGTAGAGGCACGTGTGTTGTTTAGTCTGAGGCACGGCTGTGTATTTCTTTTATGTGAGGCACGTGGATTAAGCAAATGAGGGCACGAAATTGAAGTCAGTGCAGGCATGGTTGTGAGGAGGCACGGGTGTACTGAGAGCTACGTGTGTGCAGCGCCAAAGTTGTACGGGCGAGATACTATGGGTTTCATACGATAGGCACATGTGTGTGTAGGATGTAGAGTTATTGTTGGTTTTATGCGAGGCACGTGGATTGAGCAAAACGGAGGCATGGAATTATAGTCAGAACAAGCACGGTTGTGGAGGTACGGGCATACTAAGAGACGCGTCTGTGCAGCACCAAAGTTGCATTGGCGATCACGCGTGCGGAGCACGTAGAGTTACTTTGGGTTTCAAGTGAGGCACGTTGATCAAGCAAACAGAGGCACGGAAGTGCAGTCAGTACAAGCACGGTTGTCCGGAGGCACGGTTTTGAACCCATTTGCTGGTGTCAAGATTCTAGAGGCAAGGATGTACGACAGTAGAGGCATCAGTCCGAATATCTGTTTAGAGGGGCTCGGTTAATGATGCACAGGTGTGTAGTCTCTAGGGTCACTGGTGCGTGGCACCACAGGCATGGATTGAGTAGACACTCAGTGAGTCACGCTTGTAAATAGGTCAGTTGCACACAGTAGTGTAGTTTTGTGGCATCGTGCAGAACTGGTGTACGGAGAGAAACCTGTGTACAATAGCAAGGATGTTCTGAATGGACAGAGCGGTGTTTGATGTTAAATAGTGGCAAGGATTTTTTTTCAATGTGGTTAAGGTAACAAAGTTCTCGTCGCTTGTGACTGTTTACCGAATGATCTTCTGCAATATTTATAAATTGCTCACGCCAATGTTTAATAAGCATTGTACTGAGCGTTTACAACGATATCATCACATATTCTTGTAAAGGTTGAGTATGAAAATTATAATACAATATCATGCGAGATATCTCTCGTTCTATAATCATGGATAAAATATATGCTTGCTCAGTACTGGGACATAAGTTAGTAATTGCATTTAGACATAACTTACTAATTGCATTTAGACATGCAAAACGTAATATGCATTTGTACATGAGCACACCACTGACTTTAAAGTTCAAACGTAAAATAGTAATACAATACACACATCATCTTTGAGGAACAACAACATATTTACAACATAGGTTCATATAATCCAAATTATTACATGAGCACACCACTGTATTCAAAGTTCAAACGTAAAATAGTAATACAATACACACAACATCTTTGAGCAACAACAAACATATTTACAACATAGGTTCATACAATCCAAATTAGTACATGAGCACACCACTGTGTTCAAAGTTCAAACGTAAAATAGTAATACAATACACACAACATCTTTGAGCAACAACAAACATATTTACAACATAGGTTCATACAATCCAAATTATGATAATAGTAGTTGCTACTAGTTTAATGTAGACATTCATTTTCTCGCAATTTACCAACCGCAGTTTCCCTTCCGGCGCTTCCAGCCGCTGGAAGATCCCTCATCATTGCTCTTACGTGGGCGGAGTCTTTCTTTCATTGGTTGTTGGTGGAGGTGACGTAGCCCGTTCTTGATGATTAGGATTCTACGGTACAACTCGTAGCTAACATATCCGTCCTTTGCCGCGTACTCAAGGTGTATCGGGGAAAGTGGCTTCCACTCCCAGAACTGGTGCTTCTCCTTTGGGAATGATTTCTTCATGTTCTTGAATGAGGGGTCGATGATGGCCGCTGCAAGGTCAGCCATGGAGTCCCTTTCTCCACCACCCTTGATGCAGAATAGCCTCTGGATGTCGACGTGGTGCTCGTCTGGAATTCTGATGCATGCACGGGCAAGCATGGCCTTGTCGTTCCTGGTGTCGACCCTACTGAAAGTTACCGCTTTCCGTTGCAGGAAGTCAACTAACGCCTGGGAGCACTCGGACCTGCAGTAGTTGAAGGAAATATGCCCTAGAGGCAATAATAAAGTTATTATTTATTTCCTTATATCATGATAAATGTTTATTATTCATGCTAGAATTGTATTAACCGGAAACATAATACATGTGTGAATACATAGACAAACAGAGTGTCACTAGTATGCCTCTACTTGACTAGCTCGTTAATCAAAGATGGTTATGTTTCCTAACCATGAACAAAGAGTTGTTATTTGATTAACGAGGTCACATCATTAGTTGAATGATCTGATTGACATGACCCATTCCATTAGCTTAGCACCCGATCGTTTAGTATGTTGCTATTGCTTTCTTCATGACTTATACATGTTCCTATGACTATGAGATTATGCAACTCCCGTTTGCCGGAGGAACACTTTGTATGCTACCAAACGTCACAACGTAAATGGGTGATTATAAAGGAGCTCTACAGGTGTCTCCAATGGTAGATGTTGGGTTGGCGTATTTCGAGAGTAGGATTTGTCACTCCGATTGTCAGAGAGGTATCTCTGGGCCCTCTCGGTAATGCACATCACACAAGCCTTGCAAGCATTGCAACTAATGAGTTAGTTACAGGATGATGTATTACAGAACGAGTAAAGAGACTTGCCGGTAACGAGATTGAACTAGGTATTGGATACCGACGATCGAATCTCGGGCAAGTAACATACCGATGACAAAGGGAACAACGTATGTTGTTATGCGGTCTGACCGATAAAGATCTTCGTGGAATATGTAGGAGCCAATATGGGCATCCAGGTCCCGCTATTGGTTATTGACCGGAGATGTGTCTCAGTCATGTCTGCATTATTCTCGAACCGTAGGGTCCGCACGCTTAACATTACGATGACAGTTATTATGAGTTTATGCATTTTGATGTACCGAAGTTAGTTCGGAGTCACGGATGTGATCACGGACATGACGAGGAGTCTCGAAATGGTCGAGACATAAAGATTGATATATTGGAAGCCTATGTTTGGATATCGGAAGTGTTCCGGGTGAAATCGGGATTTTACCGGAGTACCGGGAGGTTACCGGAACCCCCCGGGAGCTATATGGGCCTTAGTGGGCTTTAGTGGAAAGGTGAAAGGGGCAGCCCAAGGTGGGCTGCGTGCCTCCCCCCTCCCCTAGTCCTATTAGGACTAGGAGAGGTGGCCGGCCCCCCTCTCTCTCTTTCCCCCCTTAAGGAATCCTATTCCAACTAGGATTGGGGGGGGGGGAATCCTACTCCCAGAGGGAGTAGGACTCTCCTGGCGTGCCCTCCTTGGCCGGCCAGCCCCTCCCCTTGGCTCCTTTATATACGGAGGCAGGGGGCACCTCTAGACACAAGTTGATCCTTGAGATCGTTCCTTAGCCGTGTGCGGTGCCCCCTGCCACCATATTCCACCTCGATCATATTGTAGCGGTGCTTAGGTGAAGCCCTACGACGGTAAAACATCAAGATCGTCACCACGCCATCGTGCTGACGGAACTCTTCCCCGACGCTTTGCTGGATCGGAGTCCGGGGATCGTCATCGAGCTGTACGTGTGCTAAGAACTCGGAGGTGCCGGAGTAACGGTGCTTGGATTGGGAAGACGTACGACTACTTCCTCTATGTTGCATCAACGCTTCCGCAGTCGGTCTGCGTGGGTACGTAGACACCACTCTCCCCTCTCGTTGCTGTGCATCACCATGATCTTGCGTGTGCGTAGGAAAATTTTGAAATTACTACGTTCCCCAACAGTGGCATCCGAGCCTAGGTTTTATGGTTTGATGTTATATGCACGAGTAGAACACAAGTGAGTTGTGGGCGATATAAGTCATACTGCCTACCAGCACGTCATACTTTGGTTCGACGGTATTGTTGGACGAGACGACCTGGACCAACATTACGCGTACGCTTACGCGAGACCGGTTCCCCCGACGTGCTTTGCACATAGGTGGCTTGCGGGCGACTGTCTCTCCAACTTTAGTTGAACCGAGTGTGGCTACGCCCGGTCCTTGCGAAGGTTAAAACAGCACCAACTTGACAAACTATCGTTGTGGTTTTGATGCGTAGGTAAGATTGGTTCTTGCTTAAGCCCGTAGCAGCCACGTAAAACTTGCAACAACAAAGTAGAGGACGTCTAACTTGTTTTTGCAGGGCATGTTGTGATGTGATATGGTCAAGACATGATGCTAAATTTTATTGTATGAGATGATTATATGTTGTAACCGAGTTATCGGCAACTGGCAGGAGCCATATGTTGTCGCTTTATTGTATGCAATGCAATCGCGCTGTAATGCTTTACTTTATCACTAAACGGTAGCGATAGTCGTTGAAGCACAAGCTTGGCGAGACGACAACGATGCTACGATGGAGATCAAGGTGTCGCGCCGGTGACGATGGTGATCACAACGGTGCTTTGGAGATGGAGATCACAAGCACAAGATGATGATGGCCATATCATATCACTTATATTGATTGCATGTGATGTTTATCTTTTTATGCATCTTATCTTGCTTTGATTGACGGTAGCATTATAAGATGATCTCTCACTAAATTATCAAGAAGTGTTCTCCCTCAGTATGCACCATTGCCAAAGTTTGTCGTGCCCAGACACCACGTGATGATCGGGTGTGATAAGCTCTACGTCCATCTACAATGGGTGCAATCCAGTTTTGCACACGCAGAATACTCAGGTTAAACTTGACGAGCCTAGCATATGCAGATATGGCCTCGGAACATGGAGACCGAAAGGTCGAGCGTGAATCATATAGTAGATATGATCAACATAACGATGTTCACCATTGAAAACTACTCCATCTCACGTGATGATTGGTTATGGTTTAGTTGATTTGGATCACATGATCACTTAGAGGATTAGAGGGATGTCTATCTAAGTGGGAGTTCTTAAGTAATTTGATTAATTGAACTTCAACTTATCATGAACTTAGTACCTGATAGTATCTTGTTTGTTTTATGTTGATTGTAGATAGATGGCTCGTGCTGTTGTTCCGTTGAATTTTAATGCGTTCCTTGAGAAAGCAAAGTTGAAAGATGATGGTAGCAATTACATGGACTGGGTCCATAACTTGAGGATTACCCTCATTGCTGCTCAGAAGAATTACGTCCTGGAAGCACCGCTGGGTGCCAGGCCTGCTGCTGGAGCAACACCAGATGTTATGAACGTCTGGCAGAGCAAAGCTGATGACTACTCGATAGTTCAGTGTGCCATGCTTTACGGCTTAGAATCGGGACTTCAACGACGTTTTGAACATCATGGAGCATATGAGATGTTCCAGGAGTTGAAGTTAATATTTCAAGCAAATGCCCGGATTGAGAGATATGAAGTCTCCAATAAGTTCTATAGCTGCAAGATGGAGGAGAACAGTTCTGTCAGTGAGCATATACTCAAAATGTCTAGGTATAATAATCACTTGATTCAGATGGGAGTTAATCTTCCAGATGATTGCGTCATTGACAGAATTCTCTAATCACTGCCACCAAGCTACAAGAGCTTCGTGATGAACTATAATATGCAAGGGATGAACAAGACTATTCCCGAGCTCTTCGCAATGCTGAAAACTGCGGAGGTAGAAATCAAGAAGGAGCATCAAGTGTTGATGGTTAACAAGACCACTAGTTTCAAGAAAAAGGGCAAAGGGAAGAAGAAGGGGAACTTCAAGAAGAACAGCAAGCAAGTTGCTGCTCAGGAGAAGAAACCCAAGTCTGGACCTAAGCCTGAAAGTGAGTGCTTCTACTGCAAGCAGACTGGTCACTGGAAGCGGAACTGCCCCAAGTATTTGGCGGATAAGAAGGATGGCAAGGTGAACAGAGGTATATGTGATATACATGTTATTGATGTGTACCTTACTAGAGCTCGCAGTAGCACCTGGGTATTTGATACTGGTTCTGTTGCTAATATTTGCAACTCGAAACAGGGACTACGGATTAAGCGAACACTGGCAAAGGACGAGGTGACGATGCGCGTGGGAAACGGTTCCAAAGTCGATGTGATCGCGGTCGGCACGCTACCTCTACATCTACCTTCGGGATTAATATTAGACCTAAATAATTGTTATTTGGTGCCAGCGTTGAGCATGAACATTATATCTGGATCTTGTTTAATGCGAGACGGTTATTCATTTAAATCAGAGAATAATGGTTGTTCTATTTATATGGGTAATATCTTTTATGGTCATGCACCTTTGAAGAGTGGTCTATTTTTGATGAATCTCGATAGTAGTGATACACATATTCATAATGTTGAAGCCAAAAGATGCAGAGTTGATAATGAAAGTGCAACTTATTTGTGGCACTGTCGTTTAGGTCATATCGGTGTAAAGCGCATGAAGAAACTCCATAATGATGGACTTTTGGAACCACTTGATTATGAATCACTTGGTACTTGCGAACCGTGCCTCATGGGCAAGATGACTAAAACACCGTTCTCCGGTACTATGGAGAGAGCAACAGATTTGTTGGAAATCATACATACCGATGTATGTGGTCCGATGAATATTGAGGCTCGTGGCGGATATCGTTATTTTCTCACCTTCACAGATGACTTAAGCAGATATGGGTATATCTACTTAATGAAACATAAGTCTGAAACATTTGAAAAGTTCAAAGAATTTCAGAGTGAAGTTGAAAATCATCGTAACAAGAAAATAAAGTTTCTACGATCTGATCGTGGAGGAGAATATTTGAGTTACGAGTTTGGTGTACATTTGAAATTTTTTGGAATAGTTTCGCAACTCACGCCACCCGGAACACCACAGCGTAATGGTGTGTCCGAACGTCGTAATCGTACTTTACTAGATATGGTGCGATCTATGATGTCTCTTACTGATTTACCGCTATCATTTTGGGGTTATGCTTTAGAGACGGCCGCATTCACGTTAAATAGGGCACCATCAAAATCCGTTGAGACGACGCCTTATGAACTATGGTTTGGCAAGAAACCAAAGTTGTCATTTCTTAAAGTTTGGGGCTGCGATGCTTATGTGAAAAAAGCTTCAACCTGATAAGCTCGAACCCAAATCGGAGAAATGTGTCTTCATAGGATACCCAAAGGAGACTGTTGGGTACACCTTCTATCACAGATCCGAAGGCAAGATATTCGTTGCTAAGAATGGATCCTTTCTAGAGAAGGAGTTTCTCTCGAAAGAAGTGAGTGGGAGGAAAGTAGAACTTGACGAGGTAACTGTACCTGCTCCCTTATTGGAAAGTAGTACATCACAGAAAACTGTTTCTGCGACACCTATACCAATTAGTGAGGAAGCTAATGATGATGATCATGAAACTTCAGGACAAGATACTACTGAACCTCGTAGATCAACCAGAGCGAGATCCGCACCAGAGTGGTACGGTAATCCCGTTCTGGAAATCATGCTACTAGATCATGATGAACCTACGAACTATGAAGAAGCGATGGTGAGCCCAGATTCCGCAAAGTGGCTTGAAGCCATGAAATCTGAGATGGGATCCATGTATGAGAACAAAGTATGGACTTTGGTTGACTTGCCCGATGATCGGCAAGCAATTGAGAATAAATGGATCTTCAAGAAGAAGACTGACGCTGATGGTAATGTTACTGTCTACAAAGCTCGACTTGTCGTAAAAGGTTTTCGACAAGTTCAAGGGGTTGACTACGATGAGACCTTCTCACCCGTAGAGATGCTTAAGTCTGTCCGAATCATGTTAGCAATTGCCGCATTTTATGATTATGAAATTTGGCAGATGGATGTCAAAACTGCATTCCTGAATGGATTTCTGGAAGAAGAGTTGTATATGATGCAACCGGAAGGTTTTGTCGATCCAAAGGGAGCTAACAAAGTGTGCAAGCTCCAGCGATCCATTTATGGACTGGTGCAAGCCTCTCGGAGTTGGAATAAACACTTTGATAGTGTGATCAAAGCATTTGGTTTTATACAGACTTTCGGAGAAGCCTGTATTTACAAGAAAGTGAGTGGGAGCTTTGTAGCATTTCTGATATTATATGTGGATGACATATTGCTGATTGGAAATGATATAGAATTTTTGGATAGCATAAAGGGATACTTGAATAAGAGTTTTTCAATGAAAGACCTCGGTGAAGCTGCTTACATATTAGGCATAAAGATCTATAGAGATAGATCAAGACGCTTAATTGGACTTTCACAAAGCACATACCTTGACAAGATTTTGAAGAAGTTCAAAATGGATCAAGCAAAGAAAGGGTTCTTGCCTGTGTTACAAGGTGTGAAGTTGAGTCAGACTCAATGCCCGACCACTGCAGAAGATAGAGAGAAAATGAAAGATGTTCCCTATGCTTCAGCCATAGGCTCTATCATGTATGCAATGCTGTGTATTAGACCTGATGTGTGCCTGGCTATAAGTTTAGCAGGGAGGTACCAAAGTAATCCAGGAGTGGATCACTGGACAGCAGTCAAGAACATCCTGAAATACCTGAAAAGGACTAAGGATATGTTTCTCGTATATGGAGGTGACAAAGAGCTCACCATAAACGGTTACGTTGATGCAAGCTTTGACACTGATCCGGACGATTCTAAATCGCAAACCGGATACGTGTTTACATTAAACGGTGGAGCTGTCAGTTGGTGCAGTTCTAAACAAAGCGTCGTAGCGGGATCTACATGTGAAGCGGAGTACATAGCTGCTTCGGAAGCAGCGAATGAAGGAGTCTGGATGAAAGAGTTCATATCCGATCTAGGTGTCATACCTAGTGCATCGGGTCCAATGAAAATCTTTTGTGACAATACTGGTGCAATTGCCTTGGCAAAGGAATCCAGATTTCACAAAAGGACCAAGCACATCAAGAGACGCTTCAATTCCATCCGGGATCTAGTCCAGGTGGGAGACATAGAGATTTGCAAGATACATACGGATCTGAATGTTGCAGACCCGTTGACTAAGCCTCTTCCACGAGCAAAACATGATCAGCACCAAGACTCCATGGGTGTTAGAATCATTAAAGAGTAATCTAGATTATTGACTCTAGTGCAAGTGGGAGACTGAAGGAAATATGCCCTAGAGGCAATAATAAATTTATTATTTATTTCCTTATATCATGATAAATGTTTATTATTCATGCTAGAATTGTATTAACCGGAAACATAATACATGTGTGAATACATAGACAAACAGAGTGTCACTAGTATGCCTCTACTTGACTAGCTCGTTAATCAAAGATGGTTATGTTTCCTAACCATGAACAAAGAGTTGTTATTTGATTAACGAGGTCACATCATTAGTTGAATGATCTGATTGACATGACCCATTCCATTAGCTTAGCACCCGATCGTTTAGTATGTTGCTATTGCTTTCTTCATGACTTATACATGTTCCTATGACTATGAGATTATGCAACTCCCGTTTGCCGGAGGAACACTTTGTGTGCTACCAAACGTCACAACGTAAATGGGTGATTATAAAGGATCTCTACAGGTGTCTCCAATGGTAGATGTTGGGTTGGCGTATTTCGAGAGTAGGATTTGTCACTCCGATTGTCGGAGAGGTATCTCTGGGCCCTCTCGGTAATGCACATCACACAAGCCTTGCAAGCATTGCAACTAATGAGTTAGTTGCAGGATGATGTATTACAGAACGAGTAAAGAGACTTGCCGGTAACGAGATTGAACTAGGTATTGGATACCGATGATCGAATCTCGGGCAAGTAACATACCGATGACAAAGGGAACAACGTATGTTGTTATGCGGTCTGACCGATAAAGATCTTCGTGGAATATGTAGGAGCCAATATGGGCATCCAGGTCCTGCTATTGGTTATTGATCGGAGATGTGTCTCAGTCATGTCTGCATTATTCTCGAACCGTAGGGTCCGCACGCTTAACGTTACGATGGCAGTTATTATGAGTTTATGCATTTTGATGTACCGAAGTTAGTTCGGAGTCCCGGATGTGATCACGGACATGACGAGGAGTCTCAAAATGGTCGAGACATAAAGATTGATATATTGGAAGCCTATGTTTGGATATCGGAAGTGTTCCGGGTGAAATCGGGATTTTACCGGAGTACCGGGAGGTTACCGGAACCCCCCGGGAGCTATATGGGCCTTAGTGGGCTTTAGTGGAAA
>NC_057794.1:566662537-566714831 GCF_018294505.1 Triticum aestivum
CCTACTCCCAGAGGGAGTAGGACTCTCCTGGCACGCCCTCCTTGGCCGGCCAGCCCCTCCCCCTTGGCTCCTTTATATACGGAGGCAGGGGGCACCTCTAGACACAAGTTGATCCTTGAGATCGTTCCTTAGCCGTGTGTGGTGCCCCCTGCCACCATATTCCACCTCGATCATATTGTAGCGGTGCTTAGGCGAAGCCCTGCGATGGTAGAACATCAAGATCGTGACCACGCCGTCGTGCTGACGGAACTCTTCCCCGACGCTTTGCTGGATCGGAGTCCAGGGATCGTCATAAAGTTGTACGTGTGCTAAGAACTCGGAGGTGCCGGAGTAACGGTGCTTGGATCGGTCGTATCGGGAAGACGTATGACTACTTCCTCTACGTTGCGTCAACGCTTCCGCAATCGGTCTGCGTGGGTACGTAGACAACACTCTCCCCTCTCGTTGCTGTGCATCACCATGATCTTGCGTGTGCGTAGGAAAATTTTGAAATTACTACGTTCCCCAACAGTAGTGGTATACAAGGACATGCTGGCGCATGGAAAGTTGGACGACGGTTATACCTTGTCGTATGTAACTGCTCTTACGTGTGTACTCGAGGTCGAGGCCGACGAACTTGTTCTTCTCCTCCTTTAGCCATTCTTCGTACTTGTTGACGATCCGCTCCACGGTCCTTGGGTCGTTGGTGTACACCACCTCGAGCACGGTTATACCGTGGGTAGTGATGTGTTCGGTGAATGATGTTAGTTTCCCGTCGTCCATGGCTGGAGGTGTGCGGTGGTGAACTGCGGCCGGCGAGAAACTTTCGAGGAAGAGGATGAAATGGAGTCGGAAAAGTGAAAGGGTTGTTTTGTCGTGCAAAAAAGGAAACCGCCAAAGAGCAGTTGCTAGTCACGCGGCGGTTCCAGGCGTAGAATTTTGAAATTGAATTTTTTTATTCATTGTGTGCTGCCTGCGTGATGCATCTTTGGCTGTGATAGTAGTCGTGTAAACGCTAGAACATTCAGCAGATGCATGGTCGTGCCTTTGTTGTGAAACGTTTTTTCAGTTAATAATCTTCCTTGGTTAGGGAGGCACGGTTTTTATGTTATTCGATGTACAAGTGTGTTTAGGAAAAGTTGAACTAAATATAGTTTGGATTTGAAAACGTAGTCCTGTTTGGTTTTTAATTGAGATATGTTTCACTAGATGGTTTGAATAAGTTTGATAACATCGTATTGCTAGAGGTTTTGAATCACAAGCTGATTCTTATTTCGTTTCATTTTTGAAAATGAATCTTTTTGTTTTTTGGTTTTTTGAATTGTGAACTTTTCAAAGGATAAGAACTACATTTTTTCGAATGAATCATTTCGAAGGTTCAAACGACATTTTTTAAAAGGATCATTCCGATGGTTGAAATAGCAAGTTGATTGTCTGTAAGAGCTACATAAGTTGCAAAAGAATATTCCGATAGTTCAAGCAAGCACATGGTCCATAATAGTTAAATTACTCTACCATCCTATCTAGCAAACTTATAGTAATCAGTGTTTTGCTCCTGGAGGCATCATGATGAAATGAGCGTTGAACATTCTAGGAGATGCACTGTTTGCTTCCATTTTACATCCTTGTTCCGACGGAATCTACATGATGCGTTGAATGATGATGGACACAGAATGGTCATTTCGCTCTTTGAAAGTGATTAGAACAACGTTCTTTTCAACGAAGGATGCAGCTGATATGAAGTCTCTGAAAGAAGACTTTTGTATTACCATCCTGCCGTCGTTTTTGGAGATGTAGTACGATGAAGGAGTGATGACATGTGTATGTTCATAAGGAGCTTCAAGGGTTACCCTGCCATTGGTTGGCATGTCCACCCATCTCTTCAGTGTTGAGACAACGCTCCTCAGAATTTTCTAGAAGAAAATCGAAATTAAATAGAAATTAAAACCGTTGATTTGTCACTTGGACAATAAACAAAAGGATGTCTGAATATGGTGAGTGCACAAACATTAAGAAATTCCATATTCGAAGTAACATAGTTCCTGACATGTTCTGGTTTGTGTGTAAACAGATAAAACAACATATTAAGAGAACAACGGATGTTTTGTTGTTTTAGGTTTGAATAAATAGGTTTTTTTTATAATTTTACATATAAGCAATATTACGTCAATATTGTTTATATTACATATGAGCAAAATTTTTTTTGGTATTTTAACAAGGACAGTTGTAACCAACCATGACGTAGTCTTTGGTGTTAGTGTGAGTCAGGACATGGACAAATGGACGGCAACGGATGAAAGTATCTCCGAAAAGGCATTGTAGAAAGAATCGTGTCTGGTCGTAGGTGAGCTCAATATCCTTAGAGTAGACACAGCAATGAACATGGTCGAAATCGTCAGAAGAAAGATCGTCGAGAGCTAGAAAAAGAAAAAGCTTTTAAAGTTAGATAAAGTTACATCCAACACGGGGTTAATATTATTCAGTTCGATTCATGCATATAAAATTACAGCGAAAGAAGATAAGTCTGTAATGTTTGTAATATTAAATACCTACCAACGTGGGGTAATGGAAGCAGCCTTTTGTTATCTTGGTATGTTTGTATTTCGAGATTGAGACCCTCGTCTGGTAGTTCAAATTCTATGCGGTCTCCAGCACGAAGTTCATAATCAGCCGCAAAGATGTTCCACTCACCACCGCACAACTTTGTGTAGTTCGCCCTATGCTTAAACAAAGCATTGTAAGACCTTCCTTCATGTGTAAGAAGGGCTGGCTCTACCTGCTGTTTATGCAATTTGCTTGCTTCTTTCTTCTGCTCTTCAATGTATTCAGCGAGAAAATCTCTGACATTACAAGATACATACTGGAAAAATAGTGCAAATAACAACATGTAAGTATAAATTTGAACTTGCGTACTGTTAATGTTAAAAGTTTTCTTAAATTTGATATGAATTTTTGATAAGAATTACAGATAACACCATAATTGTATTATAAATTAATGGACTATATTAATAAGGGCATAGGCAACCAAACTAATGGAAATTGAAAACACAAGGCAGGTGCGAAGAAGTGGCAGCAGGGGGACCTAGTGTAGGTGCAAGGGGGTATGAGTGACAGTGACGATTTTTACTGTGTTGTAAGCAACTAATTTGTTAGTGATGCTTACTAACCATGCGGCTCCAGCAGTTTTCATCAAGAATAACCTCAAACTCCTGGATAACTTCAGGGTGTGGTTCGCAAGGGCCGCGTGGTTGGCGGCAGGCAGGGCAAATCATACCTAAATATTTCAGAAAAGCTATGTTAAGAAAACAAGAATATCATAAAAATTTAAAAACAAGCTTCAACGTGGAAGGTAGACAATGGCTAGCTTCAAATATGGTAGCTTTATTGAAGGCAGGCAACAACTACAAATTTACCATAAATCTTCTCATCTACTCCTTCGAGAAAAGCAGTATGACAGAGTTTATAACACCTGTTTAGATTTTCAAATGGTTTTTATATTCTGTTAGAGAATGAAGTCGTTGTACCGGATCTAATACTTCAATAACTATCAAATGAAAAACCTAAACATAAAACGTAAATATGGATCGGAGCATGCTGCTTACACATATGCTTTTTACCTGTGACAGAAGAAGAACAAGGGTTGGCGAACGGAGATTTGGGTAGGGGAAGCTTAGGGCAAGCGCACACGGCTAGCAAAATCTACGAGAGAAGCACGGCTTGGAAGTTAATCAAGAGACCCAATAAAAACTCTTCAATAACTTGTTTGAAATGAGACTGTGTGCGGGGAAGAAGCACGAACCTTAGAAGTAGGCGGACGGATAAGGCAGATGGCTTGTGATGGGAAGCTTAGGGCAAGCACCCACGGCCAGCAATCTACGAGAGAAGTATGGCTTAGAAATTAATTGATTGTGTGGGGGTTAGAAGCACGAACCCTAGAAGCAAGCGACGGAGAAGGCAAATGAGTTGTGTTGTGGCTGAGGGAGTCAGAGCTTATTGAAATATAAAGGAGATGGGAGAGAGCAAGAGTAGTAATGAGTGCTTCTTGTTTTATTTTTTATTCTGCGAAATGGAATGAATGCTGGTTGTAGATGGTGTGCGTGTATCCCGAGGTGTTATGGGGACATGAGATGTTTGACTCGTCCAGCTGCCTCCCATTATAGTTGTCCAGCTGTGTTGCGTCCGAGCGGAGTCTTTTACGTGCCTATGCTGCCTTAGATACTTTTGCGAGGCACCGTTATACATGCTAAAAAGCATACTCATGCTTTTGTGTTTTAATTTTTTTAATCACATGTTTAATCAGATATGGTTGGGTGTGTCTTTAGGAGAGGAACAATGATGATGTTATTAGATGCACGGTCGTTGTAGCAGGAGAGGCATGGTCGATACGTCGGGGGAGGCAAATTGAGGGGAGGCATGATGGTTCCTAGTGAGAGGCACTTTTGTATCTGGAATGGAGTCACGGTTCATGACTCTGTTATTGTATTTTTTTCAAGCAGTTGTTGACCCAGGGAGCCATTGTTTTTATGTACGTTGGGTTCAGGTGGGAATATCTATGATAGCCCACAGTTATTTGTATGTGAGAAGCATGGACAGACATAGAGATACAAGTTAGTTGATATCACTGAGGTTTGTCTTTAAAGCAAAGTGGAGGCACGCGTGTGGCTTTTGTGCTGGCCGAACCGTGCTTCTATTTTTGTTCAGTCCCCGTGTAGTATTTGTATGACAGGGTCATCTTGTTTGCTTCTTCTCATTGTTCTGTCGGTCAAAAGATGTGCTGGTGACCGATGGGATGGCTATTTATTGTTAGTATTCATTGTGCCAGATACCGTGGTAGAGTCAATCTAGGTGCTCCTCGATTACAGCGTGGCAGTCGTGACTTTTGAAGTGCATGGTTTCACGAGCTGCAGAAGCACAATCGTCCATTCAGCGTTTCCTTAGCAATTAAATGGGCGCTTTGGTAACTGAGTCATCTCTCCCCAAAGGTTAAGTAGTGGTCTATTCCTGGAGGTTATCGCGTCTTATTCCCTCCAAAGAAGTGCAGGTATCTCCCGTCATCCTTGACTTGTATGAGAAGCATAGTCAAACTCCATTGTCGTCTCAGCCTCGGTTCCATGGACGACTTCAGGAACACTACTGAGCGTCTTTCTATAGATGCTGATGGTAATACTAAGCTCGATGTGTTGTACACCAATGAGCCCCAGAAGGTGGAGGAGATTCTTACTCTATGAGGAATGGCTGCGTGAGGACAGGTACAAGTTTGTGTTGGGGAACGTAGTAATTTCAAAAAAATTCCTACGCACACGCAAGATCATGGTGATGCATAGCAACGAGATGGGAGAGTGTTGTCTACATACCCTCGTAGACCGAAGAGGAAGCGTTGACGCAACGTAGAGGAAGTAGTCGTACGTCTTCCCGGTCCAACCGATCCAAGTACCGTTACTCCGGCACCTCCGAGTTCTTGGCACACGTACAGCTCGATGACGCACCCCGGGCTCCGATCCAGCAAAGCTTCGAGGAGGAGTTTTGTCAGCACAATGGCGTGGTGACGATCTTGATGTTTAACCGTCGCAGGGCTTCGCCTAAGCACCGCTACAATATGATCGAGGTGTAATATCGTGGAGGGGGGCACCGCACACGGCTAAGGAACGATCACGAAGATCAACTTCTGTGTCCTAGGGTGCCCCCTGCCCCCGTATATAAAGGAGCCAAGAGGGGGTGCGGCCGGCCCTAGTAGGAGGCGCGCAGGAGGAGTCCTACTCCTACCGGGAGTAGGACTACCCTCCCTTTCCTTGTCCAAGTAGGAGTGGGGGAAGGAAGGGAGAGAGGAGAGGAAGGAAGGGGGGGCGCCGCCCCTCCCTCCTTGTCCAATTCGGACTAGGGGGAGAGGGGGCACGCGGCCTGCCCTGGCTGCCTTTCCTCTTCTCCACTTTAGGCCCATGAGGCCCATTAACCCCCCGGGGGATTCCGGTAACCCCCCGGTTCTCCGGTTTTATCCGAAACTTCCCCGGAACACTTCCGATGTCCGAATATAGCCGTCCAATATATCAATCTTTATGTCTCGACCATTTCGAGACTCCTCGTTATGTCCATGATCATATCCAGGACTCCGAACAACCTTCGGTACATCAAAATACATAAACTCATAATGAAACTGTCATCGTAACTTTAAGCGTGCGGACCCTACGGTTCGAGAACAATGTAGACATGACCGAGACACGTCTCCGGTCAATAACCAATAGCGGGACCTGGATGCCCATATTGGTTCCTACATATTCTACGAAGATCTTTATCGGTCAGACCGCATAACTACATACGTTGTTCCCTTTGTCATCGGTATGTTACTTGCCCGAGATTCGATCGTTGGTATCCAATACCTAGTTCAATCTCGTTACCGGCAAGTCCCTTTACTCATTCTGTAATACATCATCCTGCAACTAACTCATTAGTTGCAATGCTTGCAAGGCTTAAGTGATGTGCATTACCGAGAGGGCCCAGAGATACCTCTCCGTCGATCGGAGTGACAAATCCTAATCTCGAAATACGTCAACCCAACATGTACCTTTGGAGACACCTGTAGAGCACCTTTATAATCACCCAGTTACGTTGTGACGTTTGGTAGCACACAAAGTGTTCCTCGGGCACACGGGAGTTACATAATCTCATAGTCATAGGAACATGTATAAGTCATGAAGAAAGCAATAGCAACATACTAAACGATCGGGTGCTAAGCTAATGGAATGGGTCATGTCAATCAGATCATTCAACTAATGATGTGATCCCGTTAATCAAATAACAACTCTTTGTCCATGGTCAGGAAACATAACCATCTTTGATTAACGAGCTAGTCAAGTAGAGGCATACTAGTGACACTCTGTTTGTCTATGTATTCACACATGTATTATGTTTCCGGTTAATACAATTCTAGCATGAATAATAAACATTTATCATGATATAAGGAAATAAATAATAACTTTATTATTGCCTCTAGGGCATATTTCCTTCAGTCTCCCACTTGCACTAGAGTCAATAATCTAGTTCACATCGCTATGTGATTAACACCAATAGTTCACATCTTTATGTGACTGGTTCACATCTCCATGTGACTAACACCCAAAGGGTTTACTAGATTCAATAATCTAGTTCACATCGCTATGTGATTAACACCCAAAGAGTGATCATGTTTTGCTTGTGAGATAAATTTAGTCAACGGGCCTGCCGAATTCAGATCCGTATGTATTTTGCAAAATTCTGTGTCTACAATGCTCTGCACGGAGCTACTCTAGCTAATCGCTCCCACTTTCAATATGTATCCAGATTGAGACTTAGAATCATCTGGATCAGTGTCAAAAACTTGTATCGACGTAACCCATTACGACGAACCTTTTTGTCACGTCCATAATCGAGAAACATATCCTTATTTCACTAGGATAATTTTGACCGCTGTCTAGTGATCTACTCCTAGATCACTATTGTACTCCCTTGCCAAATCAGTGCAGGGTATAAAATAGATCTGGTACACAGCATGACATACTTTATAGAACCTATGGCCAAGGCATAGGGAATGACTTTCATTCTCTTTCTATCTTCTGCGGTGGTCGGGCTTTGAGTCTTACTCAACTTCACACCTTGTAATACAGGCAAGAACTCTTTCTTTGACTGCTCCATTTTGAACTACTTCAAAATCTTGTCAAGGTATGTACTCATTGAAAAAACTTATCAAGCATCTTGATCTATCTCTATAGATCTTGATGCTCAATATGTAAGCAGCTTCACCGAGGTCTTTCTTTGAAAAACTCCTTTCAAACACTCCTTTATGCTTTGCAGAATAATTCTACATTATTTCCGATCAACAATATGTCATTCACATATACTTATCAGAAATGCTGTAGTGCTCCCACTCACTTTCTTGTAAATACAGGCTTCACCGCAAGTCTGTATAAAACTATATGCTTTGATCAACTTATCAAAGCGTATATTCCAACTCCGAGATGGTTGCACCAGTCCATAAATGGATCGCTGGACCTTGCATATTTTGTTAGCACCTTTAGGATTGACAAAACTATCTTGTTGCATCACATGCAACTCTTCTTTAATAAATCCATTAAGGAATGCGGTTTTGTTTATCCATTTGCTAGATTTCATAACATGTGGCAATTGCAAACATGATTCGGACAGACTTAAGCATAGATACGAGTGAGAAACTCTCATCGTAGTCAACACCTCGAACTTGTCGAAAACCTTTTGCGACAATTCTAGCTTTGTAGATAGTAACACTACTATCCGTGTCTGTCTTCTTATTGAAGATCCATTTATTTTATATGGCTTGCCGATCATCGGGCAAGTCAACCAAAGTTCATACTTTGTTCTCATACATGGATCCCATCTCAGATTTCATGGCCTCAAGCCATTTTGCGGAATCTGGGCTCATCATCGCTTCCTCATAGTTCGTAGGTTCGTCATGGTCAAGTAATATGACCTCCAGAATAGGATTACCGTACCACTCTGGTGCGTATCTCACTCGGGTTTACCTACGAGATTCGGTAGTAACTTGATCTGAAGTTACATGATCATCATCATTAGCTTCGTCACTAATTGGTGTAGTAGTCACAGGAACAGATTTCTGTGATGAACTATTTTCCAATAAGGGAGAAGGTACAATTACCTTATCAAGTTTTTCTACTTTCCTTCCACTCACTTCTTTCGAGAGAAACTCCTTCTCCAGAAAGTTTCCGAACTTAGCAACAAAAGTTTTTGCCTTCGGATCTGTGATAGAAGGTGTATCCAATAGTCTCCTTTGGATATCCTATGAAGACACATTTCTCCGATTTGGGTTCGAGCTTATCAGGTTGAAGCTTTTTCACATAAGCATCGCAGCCCCAAACTTTCAGAAATGACAACTTTGGTTTCTTGCCAAACCATAATTCAGATTGTGTCGTCTCAACGGATTTAGATGTTGCCCTTTTTAACGTGAATGCAGTTGTCTCTAATGCATAACCCCAAAACGATAGTGATAGATCGGTAAGAGACATCATAGATTGCACTATATCCAATAAAGTACGGTTATGACGTTCGGACACACCATTACACTATGGTGTTCTAGGTGGCGTGAGTAGTGAAACTATTTCACATAGTTGTCTCTAAGGTGTTCAAGATGGACCAGTCAAGGAAGGAGTTCTTGCCTGAGTTGTAAGGTATGAAGTTAAGACTTAAAGCTCGACCACGGCAAAATAGAGAGAAAGGACGAAGGTCGTCCCCTATGCTTAAGACGTAGGCTCTACAGTATGCTATGCTGTGTACCGCACCTGAAGTGTGCCTTGCCATGAGTCAGTCAAGGGGTACAAGAGTGATCCAAGAATGGATCACAGGACAGCGGTCAAAGTTATCCTTAGTAACTAGTGGACTAAGGAATTTTCTCGATTATGGAGGTGGTAAAAGAGTTCGTCGTAAAGGGTTACGTCGATGCAAGCTTAACACCTATCTGGATAGCTCTGAGTAGAGATACCGGATACATATAATGGAGCAACAATTTAGAATAGCTCCAAGTAGAACAGTTATTTGGAATAGCTCCAAATAGAACGTGGTAGCTGCATCTAGGAGATGACATAGAGATTTACAAAGCACACACGGATCTGAAAGGTTCAGACCCGTTGACTAAAACCTCTCTCACAAGCAACATGATCAAACCCAGAACTCATTGAGTGCTAATCACATAGTGATGTGAACTAGATTATTGACTCTAGTAAACTCTTTGGATGTTGGTTACATGGCGATGTGACCTGTGAGTGTTAATCACATGGCGATGTGAACTAGATTATTGACTCTAGTGCAAGTGGGAGACTCTTGGAAATATGCCCTAGAGGCAATAATAAAATGATTATTATTATATTTCCTTGTTCATGATAATCGTTTATTATCCATGCTAGAATTGTATTGATAGGAAACTCAGATACATGTGTGGATACATAGACAACACCATGTCCCTAGTAAGCCTCTAGTTGACTAGCTCGTTGATCAATAGATGGTTACGGTTTCCTGACCATGGACATTGGATGTCGTTGATAACGGGATCACATCATTAGGAGAATGATGTGATGGACAAGACCCAATCCTAAGCATAGCACAAGATCGTGTAGTTCGTATGCTAAAGCTTTTCTAATGTCAAGTATCATTTCCTTAGACCATGAGATTGTGTAACTCCCGGATACCGTAGGAGTGCTTTGGGTGTGCCAAACGTCACAACGTAACTGGGTGGCTATAAAGGTACACTAGGGGTATCTCCGAAAGTGTCTGTTGGGTTGGCACGAATCGAGACTGGGATTTGTCACTCCGTGTAAACGGAAAGGTATCTCTGGGCCCACTCGGTAGGACATCATCATAATGTGCACAATGTGATCAAGGAGTTGATCACGGGATGATGTGTTACGGAACGAGTAAAGAGACTTGCCGGTAACGAGGTTGAACAAGGTATCGGGATACTGACGATCGAATCTCGGGCAAGTATCGTACCGCTAGACAAAGGGAATTGTATACGGGATTGATTAAGTCCTTGACATCGTGGTTCATCTGATGAGATCATCGTGGAACATGTGGGAGCCAACATGGGTATCCAGATCCCGCTGTTGGTTATTGACCGGAAAACGTCTCGGTCATGTCTGCATGTCTCCCGAACCCGTAGGGTCTACACACTTAAGGTTCGATGATGCTAGGGTTATAAAGGAAGTTTGTATGTGGTTACCGAATGTTGTTCGGAGTCCCGGATGAGATCCCGGACGTCATGAGGAGTTCCGGAATGGTCCGGAGGTAAAGATTTATATATGGGAAGTCCTGTTTTGGTCACCGGAAAAGTTTCGGGGTTTATCGGTAACGTACCGGGACCACCGGGAGGGTCCCGAGGGTCCACCAAGTGGGGCCACCAGTCCCGGAGGCTTGCGTGGGCCAAGAGTGGTGAGGGACCAGCCCCTGAGTGGGCTGGTGCGCCTCCCACAAGGCCCAAGGCACAGCAAAGGAGGAGAAGGGGAAACCCTAGGCTTAGATGGGCCCTAAGGCCCACCCTAGGGGGCGCCCCCCTCTCCCCCTCTTGGCCGCCACCCCAAGACCCATCTAGGGCTGCCGCCCCTCTAGGGGTGGGAACCCTAGAGGGGGCGCACCCTCCTCCCGTTCCCTTATATATATGAGGCCTAGGGGCTGCCCAATACACGCGATTTGATCTCTCTCGTTGGTGCAGCCCTCCCTCTCTTTCTCCTCATATCCCGTGGTGCTTGGCGAAGCCCTGCAGGATTGCCACACTCCTCCACCACCACCACGCCGTTGTGCTGCTGTTGGATGGAGTCTTCCTCAACATCTCCCTCTCTCCTTGCTGGATCAAGGCGTGGGAGACGTCACCGGGCTGTACGTGTGTTGAACGCGGAGGTGCCGTCCGTTCGGCACTAGGATCTCCGGTGATTTGGATCACGACGAGTACGACTCCATCAACCCCGTTCACTTGAACGCTTCCGCTTAGCGATCTACAAGGGTATGTAGATGCACTCTCCTTCCCCTCGTTGCTAGTCTCTCCATAGATAGATCTTGGTGACACGTAGGAAAATTTTGAATTTCTGCTATGTTCCCCAATAGTGGCATCATGAGCTAGGTCTATGCGTAGTTTCTATGCACGAGTAGAACACAAAGTAGTTGTGGGCGTTGATTTTGTTCAATATGCTTGCCCCGTTACTAGTCTGATCTTGATTCGGAGGGCATCGTGGGATGAAGCGGCCCGGACCAACCTTACACGTACGCTTACGTGAGACCGGTTCCACCGACAAACATGCACTAGTTGCATAAGGTGGCTGGCGGGTGTCTGTCTCTCCCACTTTAGTCGGATCGGATTCGATGAAAAGGGTCCTTATGAAGGGTAAATAGCAATTGGCATATCACGTTGTGGTGTTGCGTAGGTAAGAAACGTTCTTGCTAGAAACCCATAGCAGCCACGTAAAACATGCAAACAACAATTAGAGGACGTCTAACTTGTTTTTGCAGGGTATGCTATGTGATGTGATATGGCCAAAAGGATGTGATGAATGATATATGTGATGTATGAGATTGATCATGTTCTTGTAATAGGAATCACGACTTGCATGTCGATGAGTATGACAACCGGCAGGAGCCATAGGACTTGTCTTAATTTATTTATGACCTGCGTGTCAACATAAACGTCATGTAATTACTTTACTTTATTGCTAACCGTTAGCTGTAGTAGTAGAAGTAATAGATTACATGACAACTTCAAGAAGACACGATGATGGAGATCATGATGATGGAGATCATGGTGTCATGCCGGTGACGATGATGATCATGGAGCCCCGAAGATGGAGATCAAAAGGAGCAAAGTGATATTGGCCATATCATGTCACTATTTGATTGCATGTGATGTTTATCATGTTTATACATCTTATTTGCTTAGAACGACGGTAGTAAATAAGATGATCCCTCATTAAAATTTCAAGAATGTGTTCTCCCCTAACTGTGCACCATTGCTAAAGTTCGTCGTTTCGAAGCACCACGTGATGATCGGGTGTGATAGATCCTTATGTTCACATACAACGGGTGTAAGACAGTTTTACACATGCAAAACACTTAGGGTTAACTTGACGAGCCTAGCATGTACAGACATGGCCTCGGAACACAAGAGACCAAAAGGTCGAGCATGAGTCGTATGGTAGATACGATCAACATGAAGATGTTCACCGATGATGACTAGTCCGTCTCACGTGATTATCAGACACGGCCTAGTTGACTCGGATCATGTAATCACTTAGATGACTAGAGGGATGTCTATCTGAGTGGGAGTTCATAAGATGAACTTAATTATCCTGAACATAGTCAAAAGGTCTTCGCAAATTATGTCATAGCTCGCGCTTCAGTTCTACTGTTTAGATATGTTCCTAGAGAAAAATTTAGTTGAAAGTTGATAGTAGCAATGATGCGGACTAGGTCCGTAAACTGAGGATTGTCCTGATTGCTTCTTAGAAGGCTTATGTCCTTAATGCACCGCTCAGTGTGCTGAACCTCGAACGTTGTCTGTGGATGTTGCGAACATCTGACACACACGTTTTGATAACTACATGATAGTTCAGTTAACCAGTTTAGAATTAAGGCACCGAAGACGTTTTGAAACATCGCGAAACATATGAGATGTTTCGAGGGCTGAAATTGGGATTTCAGGCTCGTGCCCACGTCAAGAGGTATGAGACCTCCGACAATTTTCTTAGCCTGCAAACTAAGGAGAAAAGCTCAATTGTTGAGCTTGTGCTCAGATTGTCTGAGTACAACAATCATTTGAATCGAGTGGGAGTTGATCTTCCAGATGAGATAGTGATGTTTCTCCGAAGTCATTACCACCAAGCTGCTAGAGCTTCGTGATGAACTATAATATATCGGGGACATATATGATGATCCTTGAGATATTCGCGATGTTTGACACCGCAAAAGTAGAAATTCAAGAAGGGCAAGGGAAAGAAGGGATACTTCATGAAACGGCAAATCAGCTGCTGCTCTAATGAAGAAACCCAAGGTTGAACCAAAACCCGAGACTAAGTGCTTCTGTAATAAGGGCAACAGCCACTGGAGCATAATTACCCTAGATACTTGGTAGATTAGAAGGCTGGCAAGGTCGATAGATGTATATTGGATATACATTGTGTTGATGTGTACTTTACTAGTACTCCTGGTAGCACCAGGGTATTAGATACCGGTTCGGTTGCTAAGTGTTAGTAACTCGAAATAAAAGCTACGGAATAAAACGGAGACTAGCTAAAGGTGAGCTGACGATATGTGTTGGAAGTGTTTCCAATGTTGATATGATCAAGCATCGCAAGCTCCCTCTACCATCGAGATTGGTGTTAAACCTAAATAATGGTTATTTGGTGTTTGCGTTGAGCATAGACATGATTGGATTATGCCTATCGCAATACGGTTATTCATTTAAGGAGAATAATCGTTACTCTGTTTATTTGAATAATAGCTTCAATGGTCTTACACCTAAAATGAATGGTTTATTGAATCTCGATCATAGTGATACACATGTTCATGCTAAAAGATAGTAATGATAGTACCACCTACTTGTGGCACTGCCACGTAAGTCATATCGGTATAAAACGCATGAAGAAGCTCCATGTTGATGGATCTTTGGTCTCACTCGTTTTTGAAAGGATTGAGACATGCGAACCATGTTTGTTGGTAGATATGCATGAAGAAACTCTATACAGATGGATCGTTTGGACTCACTTGATTTTTGAATCACTTGAGACATGCAAATCATACCACATGGGCAAGATGACTGAAAGCCTCGGTTTCAGTAAAATGGAACTAGAAAGCAAATTGTTGGAAGTAATACATTTTGATGTGTGCAGTCCAATGAGTGCTGAGGCGTGTAGTGGATATCGTTATGTTCTTACTTCACAGATGATTTGAGTAGATGTTGAGTATATTTACTTGATGAATCACGAGCCTGAATTATTGAAAGGTTCAAGTAATTTCAGGGTGAAGTTGAAAGATCGTCGTGACAAGAGGATAAAAAGATCTATGATATGATCATAGAGATGAATATCTGAATTACGAGTTTGGCACAGAATTAAGACATTGCGGAAATTGTTTCACAACTAATACAGCCAGGAACACCATGGTGTGATGGTGTGTCCGAACATCATAATTGCACCCTATTAGATATGATGCATACCATGATGTCTCTTATCAAATTACCACGATAGTTTATGGGTTAGGCATTAGAGACAACCACATTCACTTTAAACAGGGCACCACGTAATTCCGTTGAGACGACACCGAATGAACTATGGTTTAGAGAAACCTAAGCTGTCGGTTCTTAAAAGTTTGGGGCTGCGACGCTTATGTAAAAAAGTTTCAGGTTGATAAGCTCGAACCCAAAGCGGATAAATGCATATTCATAGGACACCCAAAACAGTTTGGTATACCTCCTGTCTCAGATCCGAAAGCAATAAGGGATTGTTTCTAGAATCGGGTCCTTTCTCGTGGAAAAGTTTCTCTCGAAAGAATTGAGTGGGAGGATGGTGGAGACTTGATGAGGTTATTGAACCGTCACTTCAGCTAGTGTATAGCAGGGCACAAAGAGTTGTTCCTGTGGCACCTACACCAATTGAAGTGGAAGCTTATGATAGTGATCATGAAACTTCAAATCAAGTCACTACCAAACCTCGTGGGATGACAAGGATGCATACTACTTCAGAGTGGTACGTAATCCTGTCTTGGAAGTCATGTTGCTAGACAACAATGAACCTACGAGCTATGGAGAAGCGATGGTGGGCCCGGATTCCGATGAATGGCTCGATGCCATAAAATCCGAGAGAGGATCCATGTATGAAAACAAAGTGTAGACTTTGGCAGAACGACTCGATGGTCGTAAGGCTGTTGAGTACAGATGGATTTTAAAAGGAAGACGGGCAATGATGGTAAATGTCACCATTAAGAAAGCTCGACTTGTCGTTAAGATGTTTTCCGACAAGTTCAGGGAGTTGACTACGATGAGACTTTCTCACTCGTAGCGATGCTAAGAGTCTTTTGGAATTATATTAGCGATTACTGCATTATTTATGAAATCTTGCAGATAGGATGTCAAAAAAAACATTGTTTCCTCGACGACTTTTCTTGAGGAAAGGTTGTATGTGATACAACCGGAAGGTTTTGTATTTCCTGAAAGATGCTAATAAGTATGCAAAGCTCCAGCAATCCTTCTAAGGACTGGAGTAAGCATCTCGGAGTTGGAATGTATACTTTGATGAGATGATCAAAGATTTTGGGTTTATACAAAGTTTATGAGAAACTTGTATTTCCAAAGAAGTGAGTGGGAGCACTATAGAAATTCTGATGAGTATATGTTGTTGACATATTATGGATCAGAAATGACGTAGGATTTCTGGAAAGCATATAGGGTTATTTGAAAGTGTTTTTCAATGGAAGGCCTAGATTAAGCTACTTGAACATTGAGCATCAAGATCTATGAGGATAGATCAAAACGCTTAATGGTACTTTCAAATGAGCACATACCTTGACATGATCTTGAAGGTGTTCAAGATGGACCAGTCAAGGAAGGAGTTCTTGCCTGAGTTGTAAGGTATGAAGTTAAGACTTAAAGCTCGACCACAGCAAAATAGAGAGAAAGGACGAAGGTCGTCCCCTATGCTTAAGACGTAGGCTCTACAGTATGCTATGCTGTGTACCGCACCTGAAGTGTGCCTTGCCATGAGTCAGTCAAGGGGTACAAGAGTGATCCAAGAATGGATCACAGGACAGCGGTCAAAGTTATCCTTAGTAACTAGTGGACTAAGGAATTTTCTCGATTATGGAGGTGGTAAAAGAGTTCGTCGTAAAGGGTTACGTCGATGCAAGCTTAACACCTATCTGGATAGCTCTGAGTAGAGATACCGGATACATATAATGGAGCAACAATTTAGAATAGCTCCAAGTAGAACAGTTATTTGGAATAGCTCCAAATAGAATGTGGTAGCTGCATCTAGGAGATGACATAGAGATTTACAAAGCACACACGGATCTGAGAGGTTCAGACCCGTTGACTAAAACCTCTCTCACAAGCAACATGATCAAACCCAGAACTCATTGAGTGCTAATCACATAGTGATGTGAACTAGATTATTGACTCTAGTAAACTCTTTGGATGTTGGTTACATGGCGATGTGACCTGTGAGTGTTAATCACATGGTGATGTGAACTAGATTATTGACTCTAGTGCAAGTGGGAGACTGTTGGAAATATGCCCTAGAGGCAATAATAAAATGATTATTATTATATTTCCTTGTTCATGATAATCGTTTATTATCCATGCTAGAATTGTATTGATAGGAAACTCAGATACATGTGTGGATACATAGACAACACCATGTCCCTAGTAAGCCTCTAGTTGACTAGCTCGTTGATCAATAGATGGTTACAGTTTCCTGACCATGGACATTGGATGTCGTTGATAACGGGATCACATCATTAGGAGAATGATGTGATGGACAAGACCCAATCCTAAGCATAGCACAAGATCGTGTAGTTCGTATGCTAAAGCTTTTCTAATGTCAAGTATAATTTCCTTAGACCATGAGATTGTGCAACTCCTGGATACCGTAGGAGTGCTTTGGGTGTGCCAAACGTCACAACGTAACTGGGTGGCTATAAAGGTACACTACGGGTATCTCCGAAAGTGTCTGTTGGGTTGGCACGAATCGAGACTTGGATTTGTCACTCCGTGTAAACGGAGAGGTATCTCTGGGCCCACTCGGTAGGACATCATCATAATGTGCACAATGTGATCAAGGAGTTGATCACAGGATGATGTGTTACAGAACGAGTAAAGAGACTTGCCGGTAACGAGGTTGAACAAGGTATCGGGATACTAACGATTGAATCTCGGGCAAGTATCGTACCGCTAGACAAAGGGAATTGTATACGGGATTGATTAAGTCCTTGACATCGTGGTTCATCCGATGAGATCATCGTGGAACATGTGGGAGCCAACATGGGTATCCAGATCCCGCTGTTGGTTATTGACCGGAGAACGTCTCGGTCATGTCTGCATGTCTCCCGAACCCGTAGGGTCTACACACTTAAGGTTCGATAACGCTAGGGTTATAAAGGAAGTTTGTATGTGGTTACCAAATGTTGTTCGGAGTCCCGGATGAGATCCCGGACGTCACGAGGAGTTCCGGAATGGTCCGGAGGTAAAGATTTATATATGGGAAGTCTTGTTTTGGTCACCGGAAAAGTTTCGGGGTTTATCGGTAACGTACCGGGACCACCGGGAGGGTCCCGGGGGTCCACCAAGTGGGGCCACTAGTCCCGGAGGCTTGCATGGGCCAAGAGTGGTGAGGGACCAGCCCCTGAGTGGGCTGGTGCGCCTCCCACAAGGCCCAAGGCACAGCAAAGGAGGAGAAGGGGAAACCCTAGGCTTAGATGGGCCCTAAGGCCCACCCTAGGGGGCGCCCCCCCTCTCCCCCTCTTGGCCGCCACCCCAAGACCCATCTAGGGCTGCCGCCCCTCTAGGGGTGCGAACCCTAGAGGGGGCGCACCCTCCTCCCCTTCCCTTATATATATGAGGCCTAGGGGCTGCCCAATACACGCGATTTGATCTCTCTCGTTGGTGCAGCCCTCCCTCTCTTTCTCCTCATATCCCGTGGTGCTTGGCGAAGCCCTGCAGGATTGCCACACTCCTCCACCACCACCACGCCGTTTTGCTGCTGTTGTATGGAGTCTTCCTCAACCTCTCCCTCTCTCCTTGCTGGATCAAGGCGTGGGAGACGTCACCGGGCTGTACGTGTGTTGAACGCGGAGGTGCCGTCCGTTTGGCACTAGGATCTCTGGTGATTTGGATCACGACGAGTACGACTCCATCAACCCCGTTCACTTGAACGCTTCCGCTTAGCGATCTACAAGGGTATGTAGATGCACTCTCCTTCCCCTCGTTGCTAGTCTCTCCATAGATAGATCTTGGTGACACGTAGGAAAATTTTGAATTTCTGCTACGTTCCCCAACAATTGCAATAAACATGATCAAATCATATTCATGCTCAACGCAAAAACCAAATAACACTTATTTAGGTTCAACACTAATCCCAAAAGTATAGGGAGTGTGCGATGGTGATCATATCAATCTTGGAACTACTTCCAACACACATCGTCACCTCACCCTTTACTAGTTTCTGTTTATTCTGCAACTCCCGTTTTGAGTTACTACTCTTAGCAACTGAACCAGTATCAAATACCGAGGGGTTGCTATGAACACTAGTAAAATACACATCAATAATCTGTATATCAAATATACCTTTGTTCACTTTGCCATCCTTCTTATCCGCCAAATACTTGGGGTAGTTCCGCTTCCAGTGACCAGTTCCTTTGCAGTAGAAGCACTTAGTATCAGGCTTAGGTCCAGACTTGGGCTTCTTCACTTGAGTAGCAACTCGCTTGCCATTCTTCTTGAAGTTCCCTTTCTTCCCTTTGCCCTTTTCTTGAAACTAGTGGTCTTGTCAACCATCAACACTTGATGTTTTTCTTGATTTCTACCTTCGTCGATTTCAGCATTACGAAGAGCTTGGGAACCGTTTCCGTTATCCCTTGCATATCATAGTTCATCATGAAGTTCTACTAACTTGGTGATGGTGACTAGAGAATTCTGTCAATCACTATTTTATCTAGAAGATTAACTCCCACTTGATTCAAGTGATTGTAGTACCCAGACAATCTGAGCACATGCTCACTAGTTGAGCGATTCTCCTCCATCTTTTAGCAATAGAACTTGTTGGAGACTTCATATCTCTCAACTCGGGTATTTGCTTGAAATATTAACTTCAACTCCTGGAACATCTCATATGGTCCATGAGTTTCAAAACGTCTTTGAAGTCCCGATTCGAAGCTGTTAAGCATGGTGCACTAAACTATCAAGTAGCCATCATATTGAGCTAGCCAAACGTTTATAACGTCTGCATCTACTCCTGCAATAGGTCTATTACCTAGCGGTGCATCAAGGACATAATTCTTCTGTGCAGCAATGAGGATAAACCTCAGATCACGGATACAATCCGCATCATTGCTACTAACATCTTTCAACACAATTTTCTCTAGGAACATATCAAAATAAACACAGGGAAGCAACAACGCGAGCTATTGATCTACAACATAATTTGCAAAATACTACCAGGACTACGTTCATGATAAATTTAAGTTCAATTAATCATATTACTTAAGAACTCCCACTTAGATAGACATCCCTCTAATCCTCTAAGTGATCACGTGATCCAAATCAACTAAACCATAACCGATCATCACGTGAAATGGATTAGTTTTCAATGGTGAAGATCATTATGTTAATCATATCTACTATATGATTCATGCTCGACCTTTCGGTCTCCGTGTTCCGAGGCCATATCTGCATATGCTAGGCTCGTCAAGTTTAACCTGAGTATTCTGCGTGTGCAAAACTGGCTTGCACCCGTTGTAGATGGACGTAGAGCTTATCACACCCGATCATCACGTGGTGTCTGGGCACGACGAACTTTGGCAACGGTGCATACTCAGGGAGAACACTTCTTGATAATTTAGTGAGAGATCATCTTATAATGCTACCGTCAATCAAAGCAAGATAAGATGCATAAAAGATAAACATCACATGCAATCAATATAAGTGATATGATATGGTGATGCATAGCAACGAGATGGGAGAGTGTTGTCTACGTACCCTCGTAGACCGAAGCGGAAGCGTTGACACAACATAGAGGAAGTAGTCATACGTCTTCCCAGTCCAACCGATCCAAGCACTGTTACTCCGGCGCCTCCGAGTTCTTGGCACACGTACAGCTCGATGACGCACCCCGGGCTCCGATCCAGCAAAGCTTCGAGGAGGAGTATCGTCAGCACAATGGCGTGGTGACGATCTTGATGTTTAACCGTTGCAGGGCTTCGCCTAAGCACCGCTACAATATGATCGAGGTGTAATATCGTGGAGGGGGGCACCGCACATGGCTAAGGAACGATCACGAAGATCAACTTCTGTGTCCTAGGGTGCCCCCCTGCCCCCGTATATAAAGGAGCCAAGGGGGGGTGCGGCCGTCCCTAGTAGGAGGCGCGCAGGAGGAGTCCTACTCCTACCGGGAGTAGGACTCCCCTCCCTTCCCTTGTCCAAGTAGGAGAGGGGGAAGGAAGGGAGGGAGGAGAGGAAGGAAAGGGGGGGGGCGCCACCCCTCCCTCCTTGTCCAATTAGGACTAGGGGGAGAGGGGGCGCGCGGCCTGCCCTGGCTGCCTTTCCTCTTCTCCACTTTAGGCCCATGAGGCCCATTAACCCCCCGGGGGGTTCCGGTAACCCCCCGGTTCTCCGGTTTTAGCCGAAACTTCCTCGGAACACTTCCGGTGTCCGAATATGGCCGTCCAATATATCAATCTTTATGTCTCGACCATTTCGAGACTCCTCGTTATGTCTGTGATCATATCCGGGACTCCGAACAACCTTCGGTCCATCAAAATACATAAACTCATAATGAAACTGTCATCGTAACTTTAAGCGTGCGGACCCTACGGTTCGAGAACAATGTAGACATGACCGAGACACGTCTCCGGTCAATAACCAATAGCGGGACCTAGATGCCCATATTGGCTCCTACATATTCTACGAAGATCTTTATCGGTCAGACCGCATAACTACATACGTTGTTCCCTTTGTCATCGGTATGTTACTTGCCCGAGATTCGATCGTCGGTATCCAATACCTAGTTCAATCTCATTACCGGCAAGTCTCTTTACTCGTTCTGTAATACATCATCCCGCAACTAACTCATTAGTTGCAATGCTTGCAAGGCTTAAGTGATGTGCATTACCGAGAGGGCCCAGAGATACCTCTCCGGCGATCGGAGTGACAAATCCTAATCTCGAAATACGTCAACCCAACATGTACCTTTGGAGACACCTGTAGAGAACCTTTATAATCACCCAGTTACGTTGTGACATTTGGTAGCACACAAAGTGTTCCTCGGGCACACGGGAGTTACATAATCTCATAGTCATAGGAACATGTATAAGTCATGAAGAAAGCAATAGCAACATACTAAACGGTCGGGCTAAGCTAATGGAATGGGTCATGTCAATCAGATCATTCAACTAATGATGTGATCCCGTTAATCAAATAACAACTCTTTGTCCATGGTCAGGAAACATAACCATCTTTGATTAACGAGCTAGTCAAGTAGAGGCATACTAGTGACACTCTGTTTGTCTATGTATTCACACATGTATTATGTTTCTGGTTAATACAATTCTAGCATGAATAATAAACATTTATCATGATATAAGGAAATAAATAATAACTTCATTATTTCCTCTAGGGCATATTTCCTTCAGTTTGTTGGTCTTGATCTGGAGTACACACGAGAGGATTATTTTGATCATAGTAGAAAAGTTGTCGTTATGCAACTGGCGATGCGCAAGCATGTTCTTGTTTATCACTTGTGCAAGGCCAGGACGGAGTGCGTTGCTTTGAAGGATTTCCTTCGGAACAAAGGTATAATTTTCACTAGTGTCAATGTCAGGAACGATGGGGATGTTCTCGCCAACAGTTACCTCAAAATCCCAAGAGAGTGTCAGATCGATCTTCAAGAGGAGCTCATGATCAAAGGAGGCAACCTAAGGGATTCAATGGCAGATTTGGCAGGAGCCGTCATAAAGAAATCTTACTTGAGTATGAAGACGTCTTTTCCACAAGGTCTGCATGACTACTGGGATTGGAAGCCGCTTTCCCTTGAACACCTGAAATATGCGGCAATTGTAAGTGAAAATTTTGTCTTTATATTTTTGTTTTATTGCAACAACAGTACTTTTTCCCCTTGACGTATATCTTCATTCTCATCCGCTTTTTATTTTAGTATGGGTATGTCAGCTACGAGCTCTATCGCCGAGTTCTGTCTATGAAGGACATGATGCATCCTCGTTGTCTTCCCAACCCCGGACACCGTTGATGCTTTTGAGCAGAACTCCAATTGAGTATAATCGTCCAGGTGGTGTGAGCAGAATGGATTCCTGGAAGACTTTCATTTCTTTTTTGTATAATTAATGAGTACTTTTAGTTCAATCCTATGGAGTACCGTCTCATGTTATGTGAATATAATTTCTTATGTTTTTTCATGTTACAAGTTCATTGTTGACGTTTGCGCGAGTTCATGTATATTTAGAGAACCTGTTGAAGTGGCGCATGTGTATTGTTTGGGAGAAGCGCGTTTTGGGTTTGGCTTTTATTCAGTGCCGTTTGATTGTGTTTGTATTGTTGTCTTTTACATGTTTGCACAAGAGAGGCACGTCTGCTAACGTACGAGGCAGCATTTTAGTTTCGTGTCTTTGTGTGCTTTAGGACCGTGCCTTGAGAATCCATTCATCCGTGTATGTTCAGGCTTCACTTCCGTGGCTTCCTTCCGTCTATGCATGTACATCCGTGAGACACGCCATGTCTGTAACGTGCTAGTTTCACACGGCAGTTCCTCTTGACACTACGCATCCGTGCCTTTGCCACCAATCTTTTGTGCGTCCAGGTTGTTTGTACCCGTGCTTCGATAACTATGAGAAGCTGCAATTCCGTGTCTGTATACGCTATAATTCGGTGTCTCCTATACGTGCATTTGTGTGTCTCAGGCGTCATGCTGGCTGTGACTCTACGTGCCTCTAGTGCCAGTCCGTGAGGGGACGCATATGTATTGTTTGGGAGAAGCGTGTTTTTTGTTTGGCTTATATTCACCGCTGTTTGTTTGTGTTTGTATTGTTGTGTTTTACACATTCACACAAGAGACGCACGTCTGGTAACGTACGAGGCAACATTTTTTAGTTTCCTGTCTTTGTGTTCTTCAGGACCGTACCTCACGTGACAAACGCGATGTCTCTATGTGGTGGTGTCACACGGCAGTTTCTCTTCAGACTACAAAACCGTGCCTCTGCCATCACTCTTTTGTGTGTTCAGGTGGTTTGTACCCGTGCCTCGAGAACGCCAATTCGAAAGCCGTACCTGTGCGACAAAAGTCGTAATTCCGTGCCTGTATACGCTGCAGTTCTGTGCGTCCTGTACCTGCATTCGCTTGTCTCAGGAGACACGCTGGCTGTGACTCTACGTGCCTGTGGTGCCAGATGCATGTCCGTGAGGGGATGCGGTGGATGTGACTCGTCGTGCCCGTGCTTCTGCACGTCCGTGCCTCTAGTCACTTTAAAACTATGGCTCTTTCACTTCTACCGTTGATTCGCTGCTTGTATTTGATGTATCCTCATGTGATACACTTTACGTGTCTATGTGTCTGCGGTGTCACATGGATGTCCCTCTTGAGAGTTTGCAACCGTGCCTCTCGAACAGAGTGTTCTTACCGATGCCTCTGCCACCTCTCTTTTTTGCATCCAGATGATTTGTATGCAGAGGATTTGTATCTGTGCCTCGATAATGCCAATTCAAAAACCGTGCTTGTGCGTCGGAGAAGCTGCAATTCCATGTCTGTACGCAGAGGGTGTCTAGTCGTGGCTCAAGAATGTTAATTGCAAGGCTGTATTTGTGCCTTGCCAAGCCGAAGCACGTGCATGTAGAGGTTTCGTTTCCGTGTCTTTGTTGCCTGCATTCACGTGTTTACGGCGAGTTGCTGCCTGTATCTCTACGTGCCTGTGGTGATACCTGAAGGAAATATGTCCTAGAGGCAATAATAAAGTTATTATTTATTTCCCTATTTCATGATAAATGTTTATTATTCATGCTAGAATTGTATTAACCGAAAACATAATACATGTGTGAATATATAGACAAACAGAGTGTCACTAGTATGCCTGTACTTGACTAGCTCGTTAATCAAAGATGGTTATGTTTCCTAACCATGGACAAAGAGTTGTTATTTGATTAACGGGATCACATCATTAGGAGAATGATCTGATTGACATGACCCATTCCGTTAGCTTAGCACTTGATCGTTTAGTTTGTTGCTATTGCTTTCTTCATGACTTATACATGTTCCTATGACTATGAGATTATGCAACTCCCATTTACCGGAGGAACACTTTGTGTGCTACCAAACGTCACAACGTAACTGGGTGATTATAAAGGTGCTCTACAGGTGTCTCCGAAGGTACTTGTTGGGTTGGCGTATTTCGAGATTAGGATTTGTCACTCCGAATGTTGGAGAGGTATCTCTGGGCCCTCTCGGTAATGCACATCACTTAAGCCTTGCAAGCATTGCAACTAATGAGTTGGTTGCGGGATGATGTATTACGGAACGAGTAAATAGACTTCCCGGTAACGAGATTGAACTAGGTATTGGATACCGACGATCGAATCTCGGGCAAGTAACATACCGATGACAAAGGGAACAACGTATGTTGTTATGCGGTCTGACTGATAAAGATCTTCGTAGAATATGTAGGAGCCAATATGAGCATCCAGGTTCCGCTATTGGTTATTGACCGGAGACGTGTCTCGGTCATGTCTACATTGTTCTCGAACCCGTAGGGTCCGCACGCTTAAGGTTTCGATGACAGTTTCATTATGAGTTTATGAGTTTTGATGTACCGAAGGAGTTCGGAGTCCCGGATGAGATCGGGGACATGACGAGGAGTCTGGAAATGGTTGAGACGTAAAGATCAATATATTGGACGACTATATTCGGACTTCGGAAAGGTTCCGAGTGGTTCGGGTATTTTTCGGAGTACCGGGGAGTTACGGGAATACGAGGGAGAAGTATTGGGCCTTATTGGGCCATACGGGAAAGAGAGAGGGGCTGCCTAGGGCAGGCCCCCCCCCAAGGCCTAGTCCGAATTGGACTAGGGGGAGGGTCGGCGCCCCCTCCTTCCTTCCCTTCTCCTTTCCCCTTCCTTGTCTCCTACTCCTACTACATGGAAGGACTCCTAGTTGGACTAGGAAAGGGGGAATCCTACTCCCGGTGGGAGTAGGACTCCCCTAGGGCGCGCCATAGAGAGGGCCGGCCCTCCCGTCCTCCACTCCTTTATATACGGGGGTAGGGGGCACCCCATAGACACACAAGTTGATCCTCGTGATCGTTCCTTAGCCGTGTGCGGTGCCCCCCTCCATGATATTACACCTCAGTCATATTGTAGCGGTGCTTAGGCGAAACCCTGCAACGGTTGAACATCAAGATCGTCACCACGCCGTCGTGCTGACGGAAATCCCACCGAAGCTTTGCTGGATCGGAGCCCGGGGTGCGTCATCGAGCTGAACGTGTGCAGAACTCGGAGGTGCCGTCCGTTCGGTGCTTGGATCGGTCGAATCAGGAAGACGTACGACTACTTCCTCTACGTTGTGTCAACGCTTCCGCTTCGGTCTACGATGGTACATAGACAACACTCTCCCCTCTCGTCGCTATGCATCACCATGATCTTGCATGTGCGTAGGAATTTTTTTGAAATTACTACGTTCCCCAAAAGTGGCATCAGAGCCTAGGTTTTTATGGTTTGATGTTATATGCACGAGTAGAACACAAGTGAGTTGTGGGCGATATAAGTCATACTGCTTACTAGCATGTCATACTTTGGTTCGGTGGTATTGTTGGATGAAGCGGCCCGGACCGACATTACGCGTACGCTTACGCGAGACTGGTTCTACCGCCGTGCTTTGCACACAGGTGGCTGGCGGGTGTCAGTTTCTCCAACTTTAGTTGAACCGAGTGTGGCTACGCCCGGTCCTTGCGAAGGTTAAAACAGCACCAACTTGACAAACTATCGTTGTGGTTTTGATGCGTAGGTAAGAACGGTTCTTGCTAAGCCCGTAGCAGCCACGTAAAACTTGCAACAACAAAGTAGAGGACGTCTAACTTGTTTTTGCAGTGCATGTTGTGATGTGATATGGTCAAGACGTGATGAGATATAAGTTGTTGTATGAGATGATCATGTTTTGTTGAAATTATGGGAAACTGGTAAAAGCCTTATGGTTGTCTCTCTATTGCATAAGATGCAAGCGCCAAATAGTTGCTTTACTTTATCGCTATGCGATAGCAATAGTTGCAAGAGCAATTGTTGGCGAGACGACTATGTGATGACACATTGATATAGATCAAGATGATGGAGATCATGGTGTCATGCCGGTGATGATGGAAATCATGATGATGCTTTGGAGATGGAGATCAAAGGCACAAGATGATGATGGCCATAACATATCACATATTTTGATTACATGTGATGTTTATCTTTCATACATCTTATTTTGCTTAGTTCGACGGTAGCTTTATAAGATGATCCCTCACTAAATTATCAAGGTATAAGTGTTCTCCCTGAGTATGCACCGTTGCGAAAGTTCTTCGTGCTGAGACACCACGTGATGATCGGGTGTGATAGGCTCTACGTTCAAATACAACGGGTGCAAAACAGTTGCACACGCGGAATACTCAGGTTAAACTTGATGAGCCTAGCATATAACAGATATGGCCTCGGAACATTAAGACCGAAAGGTCGAGCGTGAATCATATAGTAGATATGATCAACATAGTGATGTTCACCATTGAAACTACTCCATCTCACCTGATGATCGGACATGGTTTAGTTGATTTGGATCACGTGATCACTTAGAGGATTAGAGGGATGTCTATCTAAGTGGGAGTTCTTAAGTAATATGATTAATTGAACTTTAATTTATCATGAACTTAGTCCTGATAGTATTTTGCAAATTATGTTGTAGATCAATAGCTCGCGTTCTATAGCTAAAAGATGGAGGAGAATCGCTCAAACAGTGAGAATGTGCTCAGATTGTCTGGGTACTACAATCGCTTGAATCAAGTGGGAGTTAATCTTTCAGATAAGATAGTGATTGACAGAATTCTCTAGTCACCATCACCAAGTTAGTAGAACTTCGTGATGAACTATAAAATGCAAGGGATAACGGATACAATTCCCAAGCTCTTCGTGATGCTAAAATCGACGAAGGTAGAAATCAAGAAAAAACATCAAGTGTTGATGGTTGACGAGACCACTAGTTTCAACAAAACGGCAAAGGGAAGAAGGGGAACTTCATGTAGAACGGCAAGCAAGTTGCTTCTCAAGTGAAGAAGCCCAAGTCTGGACCTAAGCCTGAGACTAAGTGCTTCTACTACAAAGGAACAGGTCACTAGAAGCGGAACTGCCCCAAGTATTTGGCGGATAAGAAGGATGGCAAGGTGAACAAAGGTATATTTGATATACATGTTATTGATGTGTACTTTACTAGTGTTTATAGCAACCCCTCAGTATTTGATACTAGTTCAGTTGCTAAGATTAGTAACTCAAAACGGGAGTTGCAGAATGAACGGAGACTAGTTAAGGGTGAAGTGACGATGAGAGTTGGAAGTGGTTCCAAGATTCATATGATCGTCATCACACACTCCCTATACTTTCGGGATTAGTGTGGAACCTAAATAAGTGTTATTTGGTGTTGAGCATGAATATGATTTGATCATGTTTATTGCAATACGGTTATTCATTTAAGTAAGAGAATAAATTGTTGTTCTGTTTACATGAATAAAACCTTATATGGTTACACACCCAATGAAAATGGTTCATTGGATCTCGATCGTAGTGATACACATATTCATAATATTGAAGCCAAAAGATGCAAAGTTAATAATGATAGTGCAACTTATTTGTGGCACTGCCGTTTAGGTCATATTGGTATAAAAGTGCATGAAGAAACTCCATGCTGATGGGATTTTGGAATCACTTGATTGTGAATCACTTGATGCTTGCGAACCATGCCGCATGGGCAAGATGACTAAAACGCCGTTCTCCGGAACAATGGAGCAAGCAACTGTCTTATTGGAAATAATACATACTGATGTATGCGATCCGATGAGTGTTAAGGCTCACGACAAGTATCGTTATTTTCTGAACTTCACAGATGATTTGAGCAGATATGGGTAAATCTACTTGATGAAACATAAGTCTGAAACATTTGAAAGGTTCAAAGAATTTCAGAGTGAAGTGGAAAATCATCGTGACAAGAAAATAAGATTTCTACGATCTGATCGCGGAGACAAATATTTGAGTTACGAGTTTGGTCTTCAATTAAAACAATGTGGAATAGTTTCACAAACTCATGCCACCTGGAACACCACAGCATAATGGTGTGTCCGAACGTCATAACCGTACTTTATTGGATATAGTGCAATCTATGATGTCTCTTACCGATCTACCACTATCGTTTTGGGGTTATGCATTAAAAGACAACTCCATTCATGTTAAAAAGGGCACCATCTAAGTCCGTTGAGACGACACAATCTGAACTGTGGTTTGGCAAGAAACCAAAGTTGTCGTTTCTTAAAAGTTTGGGGTTGCGATGCTTATATGAAAAAGTTTCATCCTGATAAGCTCAAACCCAAATCGGAGAAATGTGTCTTCATAGGATACCCAAAGGAGACAGTTGGGTACACCTTCTATCACAGATCCGAAGGCAAGACATTCGTTGCTAAGAATGGATCCTTTCTAGAGAAGGAGTTTCTCTCAAAAGAAGTGAGTGGGAGGAAAGTAGAACTTGATGAGGTAACTGTACCTGCTCCCTTATTGGAAAGTAGTTCATCACAGAAATCTGTTCCTGTGACTACTACACCAATTAGTGAGGAAGCTAATGATGATGATCATGTAACTTCCGATCAAGTTACTACCGAACCTCGTAGGTAAACCAGAGTGAGATCTGCACCAGAGTGGTACGGTAATCCTATTCTGGAAGTCATGCTACTAGATCATGATGAAGCTACGAACTATGAGGAAGCGATGATGAGCCCAGATTCCGCAAAATGGTTTGAGGCCATGAAATCTGAGATATGATCCATGTATGAGAACAAAGTATGGACTTTGATGGATTTGCCCGATGATCGGCAAGCCATAGAAAATAAATGGATCTTCAAGAGGAAGACAGACGCTGATAGTAGTGTTACTATCTACAAAGCTAGAATTGTCGCAAAAGGTTTTCGACAAGTTCAAGGTGTTGACTAGGATGAGAGTTTCTCACTCGTATCTATGCTTAAGTCTGTCCAAATCATGTTAGCAATTGCCACATTTTATGAAATCCGGCAAATGGATAAACAAAACTGCATTCCTTAATGGATTTATTAAAGAAGAGTTGTATATGATGCAACCAGAAGGTTTTGTCAATCCTAAAGGTGCTAATATAACAAAATATGCAAGCCCCAGCGATCTATGGACTGGTGCAAGCATCTCAGAGTTGGAATATATGCTTTGATAAGTTGATCAAAGGATATAGTTTTATACAGACTTGCGGTGAAGCCTGTATTTACAAGAAAGTGAGTGGGAGCACTACAGCATTTCTGATAAGCATATGTGAATGACATATTGTTGATCAGAAATAATGTAGAATTATTCTGCAAAGCATAAAGGAGTGTTTGAAAGGAGTTTTTTCAAAGAAAGACCTCGGTGAAGCTGCTTACATATTGAGCATCAAGATCTATGGAGATACAATAGTGATCTAGGAGTAGATCACTGGACAGCGGTCAAAATTATCCTTAGTGGAATAAGGATATGTTTCTCAATTATGGAGGTGACAAAAAGGTTCGCCGTAAAGGGCTACGTCGATGCAAGTTTTGACACTGATCTGGATGACTCTAAGTCTCGATCCAGATACATATTGAAAGTGGGAGCAATTAGCTAGAGTTGCTCCGTGCAGAGCATTGTAGACATAGAAAATTGCAAAATACATAACGGATCTGAATGTGAAAGACCCGTTGACTAAGATTCTCTCACAAGCAAAACATGATCACACCTTAATACTCTTTGGGTGTTAATCACATAGAGATGTGAACTAGATTACTGAATCTAGTAAACCCTTTGGGTGTTGGTCACATGGCGATGTGAACTATGGGTGTTAATCACATGATGATGTGAACTATCGATGTTAATCACATGGTGATGTGATCTAGATTATTGACTCTAGTGCAAGTGGGAGACTGAAGGAAATATGCCCTAGAGGCAATAATAAAGTTATTATTTATTTCCTTATTTCATGATAAATGTTTATTATTAATGATAGAATTGTATTAACCGGAAACATAATACATGTGTGAATATATAGACAAACAGAGTGTCACTAGTATGCCTCTACTTGACTAGCTCGTTAATCAAAGATGGTTATGTTTCCTAACCATGGACAAAGAGTTGTTATTTGATTAATGGGATCACATCATTAGGAGAATGATCTGATTGACATGACCCATTCCATTAGCTTAGCACTTGATCGTTTAGTTTGTTGCTGTTGCTTTCTTCATGACTTATACATGTTCCTATGACTATGAGATTATGCAACTCCCGTTTACCGGAGGAACACTTTGTGTGCTACCAAACGTCACAACGTAACTGGGTGATTATAAAGGTGCTCTACAGGTGTCTCCAAAGGTACTTGTTGGGTTGGCGTATTTCGAGATTAGGATTTGTCACTCCGAATGTCGGAGAGGTATCTCTGGGCCCTCTCGGTAATGCACATCACTTAAGCCTTGCAAGCATTGCAACTAATGAGTTGGTTGCGGGATGATGTATTACGGAACGAGTAAAGAGACTTGCCGGTAACGAGATTGAACTAGGTATTGGATACCGACGATCGAATCTCGGGCAAGTAACATACCGATGACAAAGGGAACAACGTATGTTGTTATGCGGTCTGACCGATAAAGATCTTCGTAGAATATGTAGGAGCCAATATGAGCATCCAGGTTCCGCTATTGGTTATTGACCGGAGACGTGTCTCGGTCATGTCTACATTGTTCTCGAACCCGTAGGGTCCGCACGCTTAAGGTTTCGATGACAGTTTCATTATGAGTTTATGAGTTTTGATGTACCGAAGTAGTTCGGAGTCCCGGATGAGATCGGCGACATGACGAGGAGTCTCGAAATGGTTGAGATGTAAAAATCGATATATTGGACGACTATATTCGGACTTCGGAAAGGTCCCGAGTGGTTCGGGTATTTTTCGGAGTACCGGGGAGTTACGGGAATACGGGGGAGAAGTATTGGGCCTTATTGGGCCATACGGGAAAGAGAGAGAGGGGCTGCCTAGGGCAGGCCGCGCGCCCCCCCAAGGCCTAGTCCGAATTGGACTAGGGGGAGGGGCGGCGCCCCCTCCTTCCTTCCCTTCTCCTTTCCCCTTCCTTGTCTCCTACTCCTACTACATGGAAGGACTCCTAGTTGGACTAGGAAAGGGGGAATCCGACTCCCGGTGGGAGTAGGACTCCCCTAGGGCGCGCCATAGAGAGGGCCGTCCCTCCCGTCCTCCACTCCTTTATATACGGGGGCCGGGGGCACCCCATAGACACACAAGTTGATCCGCGTGATCGTTCCTTAGCCGTGTGCGGTGCCCCCCTCCATGATATTACACCTCGGTCATATTGTAGTGGTGCTTAGGCGAAGCCCTGCAACGGTTGAACATCAAGATCGTCACCAGCCGTCGTGCTGACGGAAATCCCCCCGAAGCTTTGCTGGATCGGAGCCCGGGATGCGTCATCGAGCTGAACGTGTGCAGAACTCGGAGGTGCCGTCCGTTCGGTGCTTGGATCGGTCAGATCGGGAAGACGTATGACTACTTCCTCTACGTTGTGTCAACGCTTCCGCTTCGGTCTACGAGGGTACATAGACAACACTCTCCCCTCTCGTTGCTATGCATCACCATGATCTTGCATGTGCGTAGGAATTTTTTTTTTGAAATTACTACGTTCCCCAACAGTGGCATCAGAGCCAAGGTTTTTATGGTTTGATGTTATATGCACGAGTAGAACACAAGTGAGTTATGGGCGATATAAGTCATACTGCTTACCAGCATGTCATACTTTGGTTCGGCGGTATTGTTGGATGAAGCGGCCCGGACCGACATTACGCGTACGCTTACGCGAGACTGGTTCTACCGCCGTGCTTTGCACACAGGTGGCTGGCGGGTGTCAGTTTCTCCAACTTTAGTTGAGCCGAGTGTGGCTACGCCCGGTCCTTGCGAAGGTTAAAACAGCACCAACTTGACAAACTATCGTTGTGGTTTTGATGCGTAGGTAAGAACGGTTCTTGCTAAGCCCGTAGCAACCACGTAAAACTTGCAACAACAAAGTAGAGGACGTCTAACTTGTTTTTGCAGTGCATGTTGTGATGTGATATGGTCAAGACGTGATGAGATATAAGTTGTTGTATGAGATGATCATGTTTTGTTGAAATTATGGGAAACTGGTAAAAGCCTTATGGTTGTCTCTCTATTGCATAAGATGCAAGCACCAAATAGTTGCTTTACTTTATCGCTATGCGATAGCAATAGTTGCAAGAGCAATTGTTGGCGAGACGACTATGTGACGACACATTGATATAGATCAAGATGATGGAGATCATGGTGTCATGCCGGTGACGATGGAAATCATGACGATGCTTTGGAGATAAAGATCAAAGGCACAAGATGATGATGGCCATATCATATCACATATTTTGATTACATGTGATGTTTATCTTTCATACATCTTATTTTGCTTAGTTCGACGATAGCTTTATAAGATGATCCCTCACTAAATTATCAAGGTATAAGTGTTCTCCCTGAGTATGCACCGTTGCGAAAGTTCTTCGTGCTGAGACACCACGTGATGATCGGGTGTGATAGGCTCTACATTCAAATACAACGGGTGCAAAACAGTTGCACACGCGGAATACTCAGGTTAAACTTGACGACCCTAGCATATAACAGATATGGCCTCGGAACACTAAAACCGAAAGGTCGAGCGTGAATCATATAGTAGTTATGATCAACATAGTGATGTTCACCATTGAAACTACTCCATCTCACGTCATGATCGGACATGGTTTAGTTGATTTGGATCACGTGATCACTTAGAGGATTAGAGGGATGTCTATCTAAGTGGGAGTTCTTAAGTAATATGATTAATTGAACTTTAATTTATCATGAACTTAGTCCTGATAGTATTTTGCAAATTATGTTGTAGATCAATAGCTCGCGTTCTATAGCTAAAAGATGGAGGAGAATCGCTCAAACAGTGAGCATGTGCTTAGATTGTCTGGGTACTACAATCGCTTGAATCAAGTGGGAGTTAATCTTTCAGATAAGATAGTGATTGACAGAATTCTCTAGTCACCATCACCAAGTTAGTAGAACTTTGTGATGAACTATAAAATGCAAGGGATAACGGATACAATTCCCAAGCTCTTCGTGATGCTAAAATCGACGAAGGTAGAAATCAAGAAAAAACATCAAGTGTTGATGGTTGACGAGACCACTAGTTTCAACAAAACGGCAAAGGGAAGAAGGGGAACTTCATGTAGAACGGCAAGCAAGTTGCTTCTCAAGTGAAGAAGCCCAAGTCTGGACCTAAGCCTGAGACTAAGTGCTTCTACTACAAAGGAACAGGTCGCTAGAAGCGGAACTGCCCCAAGTATTTGGCAGATAAGAAGGATGGCAAAGTGAACAAAGGTATATTTGATATACATGTTATTGATGTGTACTTTACTAGTGTTTATAGCAACCCCTCAGCATTTGATACTAGTTCAGTTGCTAAGATTAGTAACTCAAAACGGGAGTTGCAGAATGAACAGAGACTAGTTAAGGGTGAAGTGACAAATGAGAGTTAGAAGTCGTTCCAACATTGATATGATCGTCATCGCACACTCCCTATACTTTCGGAATTAGTGTGGAACCTAAATAAGTGTTATTTGGTGTTGAGCATGAATATGATTTGATCATGTTTATTGCAATACGGTTATTCATTTAAGTAAGAGAATAAATTGTTGTTCTGTTTACATGAATAAAACCTTATATGGTTACACACCCAATGAAAATGGTTCATTGGATCTCGATCGTAGTGATACACATATTCATAATATTGAAGCCAAAAGATGCAAAGTTAATAATGATAGTGCAACTTATTTGTGGCACTGCCGTTTAGGTCATATTGGTATAAAGTGCATGAAGAAACTCCATGCTGATGGGATTTTGGAATCACTTGATGCTTGCGAACCATGCCGCATGGGCAAGATGACTAAAACGCCGTTCTCCGGAACAATGGAGCAAGCAACTGTCTTATTGGAAATAATACATACTAATGTATGCGATCCGATGAGTGTTAAGGCTCACGACAAGTATCATTATTTTCTGAACTTCGCAGATGATTTGAGCAGATATGGGTAAATCTAGCTGATGAAACATAAGTCTAAAACATTTGAAAGGTTCAAAGAATTTCAGAGTGAAGTGGAAAATCATCATGACAAGAAAATAAGGTTTGTACGATCTGATCACGGAGACAAATATTTGAGTTACGAGTTTGGTCTTCAATTAAAACAATGTGGAATAGTTTCACAAACTCATGCCACCTGGAACACCACAGCATAATGGTGTGTCCAAACGTCATAACCGTACTTTATTGGATATAGTGCAATCTATGATGTCTCTTACCGATCTACCACTATCGTTTTGGGGTTATGCATTAAAAGACAACTGCATTCATGTTAAAAAGGGCACCATCTAAGTCCGTTGAGACGACACAATCTGAACTGTGGTTTGGCAAGAAACCAAAGTTGTCGTTTCTTAAAAGTTTGGGGTTGCGATGCTTATATGAAAAAGTTTCATCCTGATAAGCTCAAACCCAAATCGGAGAAATGTGTCTTCATAGGATACCCAAAGGAGACAGTTGGGTACACCTTCTATCACAGATCCGAAGGCAAGACATTCGTTGCTAAGAATGGATCCTTTCTAGAGAAGGAGTTTCTCTCGAAAGAAGTGAGTGGGAGGAAAGTAGAACTTGATGAGGTAACTGTACCTGCTCCCTTATTGGAAAGTAGTTCATCACAGAAATCTGTTCCTGTGACTACTACACCAATTAGTGAGGAAGCTAATGATGATGATCATGTAATTTCAGATCAAGTTACTACCGAACCTCGTAGGTAAACCAGAGTGAGATCTGCACCAGAGTGGTACGGTAATCCTATTCTGGAAGTCATGCTACTAGATCATGATGAAGCTACGAACTATGAGGAAGCGATGATGAGCCCAGATTCTGCAAAATGGTTTGAGGCCATGAAATCTGAGATATGATCCATTTATGAGAACAAAGTATGGACTTTGATGGATTTGCCCGATGATCGGCAAGCCATAAAAAATAAATGGATCTTCAAGAGGAAGACAGACGCTGATAGTAGTGTTACTATCTACAAAGCTAGAATTGTCGCAAAAGGTTTTCGACAAGTTCAAGGTGTTGACTACGATGAGAGTTTCTCACTCGTATCTATGCTTAAGTCTGTCCAAATCATGTTAGCAATTGCCACATTTTATGAAATCCGGCAACTGGATAAACAAAACTGAATTCCTTAATGGATTTATTAAAGAAGAGTTGTATATGATGCAACCAGAAGGTTTTGTCAATCCTAGAGGTGCTAACAAAATATGCAAGCCCCAGCGATCTATGGACTGGTGCAAGCATCTCAGAGTTGGAATATATGCTTTGATAAGTTGATCAAAGGATATAGTTTTATACAGACTTGCGGTGAAGCCTGTATTTACAAGAAAGTGAGTGGGAGCACTACAGCATTTCTGATAAGTATATGTGAATGACATATTGTTGATCAGAAATAATGTAGAATTATTCTGCAAAGCATAAAGGAGTGTTTGAAAGGAGTTTTTTCAAAGAAAGACCTCGGTGAAGCTGCTTAAATATTGAGCATCAAGATCTATGGAGATAGATCAAAACGCTTGATAAGTTTTTTCAATGAGTACATACCTTGACAAGATTTTGAAGTAGTTCAAAATGGAACAGTCAAAGAAAGAGTTCTTGCCTGTGTTACAAGGTGTGAAATTGAGTAAGACTCAAAACCCGACCACGGCAGAAGATATAAAGAGAATGAAAGTCATTCCCTATGTCTTGGCCATAGGTTCTATAAAGTATGCCATGCTGTGTACCAGATCTATTGTATACCCTACACTGATTTTGGCATGGGAGTACAATAGTGATCTAGGAGTAGATCACTGGACAGCGGTCAAAATTATCCTTATTGGAATAAGGATATGTTTCTCAATTATGGAGGTGACAAAAAGGTTCGCCATAAAGGGCTACGTCGATGCAAGTTTTGACACTGATCTGGATGACTCTAAGTCTCGATCCAGATACATATTGAAAGTGGGAGCAATTAGCTAGAGTAGCTCCGTGCAGAGCATTGTAGACATAGAAAATTGCAAAATACATAACGGATCTGAATGTGAAAGACTCGTTGACTAAGATTCTCTCACAAGCAAAACATGATCACACCTTAATACTCTTTGGGTGTTAATCACATAGAGATGTGAACTAGATTACTGAATCTAGTAAACCCTTTGGGTGTTGGTCACATGGCGATGTGAACTATGCACATGATGATGTGAACTATCGATGTTAATCACATGGTGATGTGATCTAGATTATTGACTCTAGTGCAAGTGGGAGACTGAAGGAAATATGTCCTAGAGGCAATAATAAAGTTATTATTTATTTCCTTATTTCATGATAAATGTTTATTATTCATGATAGAATTGTATTAACCGGAAACATAATACATGTGTGAATATATAGACAAACAGAGTGTCACTAGTATGCCTCTACTTGACTAGCTCGTTAATAAAAGATGGTTATGTTTCCTAACCATGGACAAAGAGTTGTTATTTGATTAATGGGATCACATCATTAGGAGAATGATCTGATTGACATGACCCATTCCGTTAGCTTAGCACTTGATCGTTTAGTTTGTTGTTGTTGCTTTCTTCATGACTTATACATGTTCCTATGACTATGAGATTATGCAACTCCCGTTTACCGGAGGAACACTTTGTGTGCTACCAAACGTCACAACGTAACTGGGTGATTATAAAGGTGCTCTACAGGTGTCTCCGAAGGTACTTGTTGGGTTGGCGTATTTCGAGATTAGGATTTGTCACTCCGAATGTTGGAGAGGTATCTCTGGGCCCTCTCGGTAATGCACATCACTTAAGCCTTGCAAGCATTGCAACTAATGAGTTGGTTGCGGGATGATGTATTACGGAACGAGTAAAGAGACTTGCCGGTAACGAGATTGAACTAGGTATTGGATACCGACGATCGAATCTCGGGCAAGTAACATACCGATGACAAAGGGAACAACGTATGTTGTTATGCGGTCTGACCGATAAAGATCTTCGTAGAATATTTAGGAGCCAATATGAGCATCCAGGTTCCGCTATTGATTATTGACCGGAGACGTGTCTCGGTCATGTCTACATTGTTCTCGAACCCTTAGGGTCCGCACGCTTAAGGTTTCGATGGAAGTTTCATTATGAGTTTATGAGTTTTGATGTACCGAAGGAGTTTGGAGTCCCGGATGAGATCGGGGACATGACGAGGAGTCTCGAAATGGTTGAGACGTAAAGATCGATATATTGGACGACTATATTCGGACTTCGGAAAGGTCCCGAGTGGTTCGGGTATTTTTCGGAGTACCGGGGAGTTACGGGAATACGGGGGAGAAGTATTGGGCCTTATTGGGCCATACGGGAAAGAGAGAGGGGCTGCCTAGGGCAGGCCGCGCGCCCCCCCAAGGCCTAGTCCGAATTGGACTAGGGGGAGGGGCGGCGCCCCCTCCTTCCTTCCCTTCTCCTTTCCCCTTCCTTGTCTCCTACTCCTACTACATGGAAGGACTCCTAGTTGGACTAGGAAAGGGGGAATCCTACTCCCGGTGGGAGTAGGACTCCCCTAGGGCGCGCCATAGAGAGGGCCGGCCCTCCCCTCCTCCACTCCTTTATATACGGGGGCCGGGGGCACCCCATAGACACACAAGTTGATCCTCGTGATCGTTCCTTAGCCGTGTGCGGTGCCCCCCTCCATGATATTACACCTCGGTCATATTGTAGCGGTGCTTAGGCGAAGCCCTGCAACGGTTGAACATCAAGATCGTCACCACGCCAAGTGCTGACGAAAATCCCCCCGAAGCTTTGCTGGATCGGAGCCCGGGGTGCGTCATCGAGCTGAACGTGTGCAGACCTCGGAGGTGCCTTCCGTTCGGTGCTTGGATCGGTCGGATCGGGAAGACGTACGACTACTTCCTCTACGTTGTGTCAACGCTTCCGCTTCGGTCTACGAGGGTACGTAGACAACACTCTCCCCTCTCGTTGCTATGCATCACCATGATCTTGGATGTGCGTAGGAATTTTTTTGAAATTACTATGTTCCCCAAAAGTGGCATCAGAGCCTAGGTTTTTATGGTTTGATGTTATATGCACGAGTAGAACACAAGTGAGTTGTGGGCGATATAAGTCATACTGCTTACCAGCATGTCATACTTTGGTTCGGCGGTATTGTTGGATGAAGCGGCCCGGACCGACATTACGCGTACGCTTACGCGAGACTGGTTCTACCGTCGTGCTTTGCACACAGGTGGCTGGCGGGTGTCAGTTTCTCCAACTTTAGTTGAACCGAGTGTGACTACGCCCGGTCCTTGCGAAGGTTAAAACAACACCAACTTGACAAAATATCGTTGTGGTTTTGATGCGTAGGTAAGAACGGTTCTTGCTAAGCCCGTAGCAGCCACGTAAAACTTGCAACAACAAAGTAGAGGACGTCTAACTTGTTTTTGCAGTGCATGTTGTGATGTGATATGGTCAAGACGTGATGAGATATAAGTTGTTGTATGAGATGATCATGTTTTGTTGAAATTATGGGAAACTGGTAAAAGCCTTATGGTTGTCTCTCTATTGCATAAGATGCAAGCACCAAATAGTTGCTTTACTTTATCGCTATGCGATAGCAATAGTTGCAAGAGCAATTGTTGGCGAGACGACTATGTGACGACACATTGATATAGATCAAGATGATGGAGATCATGGTGTCATGCCGGTGACGATGGAAATCATGACGATGCTTTGGAGATGGAGATCAAAGGCACAAGATGATGATGGCCATATCATATCACATATTTTGATTACATGTGATGTTTATCTTTCATACATCTTATTTTGCTTAGTTCGACGGTAGATTTATAAGATGATCCCTCACTAAATTATCAAGGTATAAGTGTTCTCCCTGAGTATGCACCGTTGCGAAAGTTCTTCGTGCTGAGACACCACGTGATGATCGGGTGTGATAGGCTCTACGTTCAAATACAACGGGTGCAAAACAGTTGCACACGCGGAATACTCAGGTTAAACTTGACGACCCTAGCATATAACAGATATGGCCTGGAACACTAAGATCGAAAGGTCGAGCATGAATCATATAGTAGATATGATCAACATAGTGATGTTCACCATTGAAACTACTCCATCTCACGTGATGATCGGACATGGTTTAGTTTATTTGGATCACGTGATCACTTAGAGGATTAGAGGGATGTCTATCTAAGTGGGAGTTCTTAAGTAATATGATTAATTGAACTTTAATTTATCATGAACTTAGTCCTGATAGTATTTTGCAAATTATGTTGTAGATCAATAGCTCGCGTTCTATAGCTAAAAGATGGAGGAGAATCGCTCAAACAGTGAGCATGTGCTCAGATTGTCCGGGTACTACAATCGCTTGAATCAAGTGGGAGTTAATCTTTCAGATAAGATAGTGATTGACAGAATTCTCTAGTCACCATCACCAAGTTAGTAGAACTTTGTGATGAACTATAAAATGCAAGGGATAACGGATACAATTCCCAAGCTCTTCGTGATGCTAAAATCGACGAAGGTAGAAATCAAGAAAAAACATCAAGTGTTGATGGTTGACGAGACCACTAGTTTCAACAAAACGGCAAAGGGAAGAAGGGGAACTTCATGTAGAACGGCAAGCAAGTTGCTTCTCAAGTGAAGAAGCCCAAGTCTGGACCTAAGCCTGAGACTAAGTGCTTCTACTACAAAGGAACAGGTCGCTAGAAGCGGAACTGCCCCAAGTATTTGGCGGATAAGAAGGATGGCAAAGTGAACAAAGGTATATTTGATATACATGTTATTGATGTGTACTTTACTAGTGTTTATAGCAACCCCTCAGTATTTGATACTAGTTCAGTTGCTAAGATTAGTAACTCAAAACGGGAGTTGCAGAGTGAACAGAGACTAGTTAAGGGTGAAGTGACAAATGAGAGTTAGAAGTCGTTCCAACATTGATATGATCGTCATCGCACACTCCCTATACTTTCGGGATTAGTGTGGAACCTAAATAAGTGTTATTTGGTGTTGAGCATGAATATGATTTGATCATGTTTATTGCAATACGGTTATTCATTTAAGTAAGAGAATAAATTGTTGTTCTGTTTACATGAATAAAACCTTATATGGTTACACACCCAATGAAAATGGTTCATTGGATCTCGATCGTAGTGATACACATATTCATAATATTGAAGCCAAAAGATGCAAAGTTAATAATGATAGTGCAACTTATTTGTGGCACTGTCGTTTAGGTCATATTGGTATAAAGTGCATGAAGAAACTCCATGCTGATGGGATTTTGGAATCACTTGATTGTGAATCACTTAATGCTTGCGAACCATGCCGCATGGGCAAGATGACTAAAACGCCGTTCTCTAGAACAATGGAGCAAGCAACTGTCTTATTGGAAATAATACATACTGATGTATGCGATCCGATGAGTGTTAAGGCTCACGACAAGTATCGTTATTTTCTGAACTTCACAGATGATTTGAGCAGATATGGGTAAATCTACTTGATGAAACATAAGTCTGAAACATTTGAAAGGTTCAAAGAATTTCAGAGTGAAGTGGAAAATCATCGTGACAAGAAAATAAAGTTTCTACGATCTGATCGCGGAGGCAAATATTTGAGTTACGAGTTTGGTCTTCAATTAAAACAATGTGGAATAGTTTCACAAACTCATGCCACCTGGAACACCACAGCATAGTGGTGTGTCCGAACGTCATAACCGTACTTTATTGGATATAGTGCAATCTATGATGTCTCTTACCGATCTACCACTATCGTTTTGGGGTTACGCATTAAAAGACAACTGCATTCATGTTAAAAAGGGCACCATCTAAGTCCGTTGAGACGACACAATCTGAACTGTGGTTTGGCAAGAAACCAAAGTTGTCGTTTCTTAAAAGTTTGGGGTTGCGATGCTTATATGAAAAAGTTTCATCCTGATAAGCTCAAACCCAAATCGGAGAAATGTGTCTTCATAGGATACCCAAAGGAGACAGTTGGGTACACCTTCTATCACAGATCCGAAGGCAAGACATTCGTTGCTAAGAATGGATCCTTTCTAGAGAAGGAGTTTCTCTCGAAAGAAGTGAGTGGGAGGAAAGTAGAACTTGATGAGGTAACTGTACCTGCTCCCTTATTGGAAAGTAGTTCATCACAGAAATCTGTTCCTGTGACTACTACACCAATTAGTGAGGAAGCTAATGATGATGATCATGTAACTTCAGATCAAGTTACTACCGAACCTCGTAGGTAAACCAGAGTGAGATCTGCACCAGAGTGGTACGGTAATCCTATTCTGGAAGTCATGCTACTAGATCATGATGAAGCTACGAACTATGAGGAAGCGATGATGAGCCCAGATTCCGCAAAATGGTTTGAGGCCATGAAATCTGAGATATGATCCATGTATGAGAACAAAGTATGGACTTTGATGGATTTGCCCGATGATCGGCAAGCCATAGAAAATAAATGGATCTTCAAGAGGAAGACAGACGCTGATAGTAGTGTTACTATCTACAAAGCTAGAATTGTCGCAAAAGGTTTTCGACAAGTTCAAGGTGTTGACTAGGATGAGAGTTTCTCACTCGTATCTATGCTTAAGTCTGTCCAAATCATGTTAGCAATTGCCACATTTTATGAAATCCGGCAACTGGATAAACAAAACTGCATTCCTTAATGGATTTATTAAAGAAGAGTTGTATATGATGCAACCAGAAGGTTTTGTCAATCCTAAAGGTGCTAAAAAAATATGCAAGCCCCAGCGATCTATGGACTGGTGCAAGCATCTCAGAGTTGGAATATATGCTTTGATAAGTTGATCAAAGGATATAGTTTTATACAGACTTGCGGTGAAGCATGTATTTACAAGAAAGTGAGTGGGAGCACTACAGCATTTCTGATAAGTATATGTGAATGACATATTGTTGATCAGAAATAATGTAGAATTATTCTGCAAAGCATAAAGGAGTGTTTGAAAGGAGTTTTTTCAAGGAAAGACCTCGGTGAAGCTGCTTAAATATTGAGCATCAAGATCTATGGAGATAGATCAAAACGCTTGATAAGTTTTTTCAATGAGTACATACCTTGACAAGAATTTGAAGTAGTTCAAAATGGAACAGTCAAAGAAAGAGTTCTTGCCTGTGTTACAAGGTGTGAAATTGAGTAAGACTCAAAACCCGACCACGGCAGAAGATATAAAGAGAATGAAAGTCATTCCCTATGTCTTGGCCATAGGTTCTATAAAGTATGCCATGCTGTGTACCAGATCTATTGTATACCCTACACTGATTTTGGCATGGGAGTACAATAGTGATCTAGGAGTAGATCACTGGACAGCGGTCAAAATTATCCTTAGTGGAATAAGGATATGTTTCTCAATTATGGAGGTGACAAAAAGGTTCGCCGTAAAGGGCTACGTCGATGCAAGTTTTGACACTGATCTGGATGACTCTAAGTCTCGATCCAGATACATATTGAAAGTGGGAGCAATTAGCTAGAGTAGCTCCATGCAGAGCATTGTAGACATAGAAAATTGCAAAATACATAACGGATCTGAATGTGAAAGACCCGTTGACTAAGATTCTCTCACAAGCAAAACATGATCACACCTTAATACTCTTTGGGTGTTAATCACATAGAGATGTGAACTAGATTACTGAATCTAGTAAACCCTTTGGGTGTTGGTCACATGGCGATGTGAACTATGGGTGTTAATCACATGATGATGTGAACTATCGATGTTAATCACATGGTGATGTGATCTAGATTATTGACTCTAGTGCAAGTGGGAGACTGAAGGAAATATGCCCTAGAGGTAATAATAAAGTTATTATTTATTTCCTTATTTCATGATAAATGTTTATTATTCATGCTAGAATTGTATTAACCGGAAACATAATACATCTGTGAATATATAGACAAACATAGTGTCACTAGTATGCCTCTACTTGACTAGCTCGTTAATCAAAGATGGTTATGTTTCCTAACCATGGACAAAGAGTTGTTATTTGATTAATGGGATCACATCATTAGGAGAATGATCTGATTGACATGACCCATTCCGTTAGCTTAGCACTTGATTGTTTAGTTTGTTGCTGTTGCTTTCTTCATGACTTATACATGTTCCTATGACTATGAGATTATCCAACTCCCGTTTACCAGAGGAACACTTTGTGTGCTACTAAACGTCACAACGTAACTGGGTGATTATAAAGGTGCTCTACAGGTGTCTCCGAAGGTACTTGTTGGGTTGGCGTATTTCGAGATTAGGATTTGTCACTCCGAATGTCGGAGAGGTATCTCTGGGCCCTCTCGGTAATGCACATCACTTAAGCCTTGCAAGCATTGCAACTAATGAGTTGGTTGCGGGATGATGTATTACGGAACGAGTAAAGAGACTTGCCGGTAACGAGATTGAACTAGGTATTGGATACCGACGATCGAATCTCGGGCAAGTAACATACCGATGACAAAGGGAACAACGTATGTTGTTATGCAGTCTGACCGATAAAGATCTTCGTAGAATATGTAGGAGCCAATATGAGCATCCAGGTTCCGCTATTTGTTATTGACCGGAGACGTGTCTCGGTCATGTCTACATTGTTCTCGAACCCGTAGGGTCCGCACGCTTAAGGTTTCGATGACAGTTTCATTATGAGTTTTGATGTACCGAAGGAGTTCAGAGTCCCGGATGAGATCGGGGACATGACAAGGAGTCTCGAAATGGTCGAGACGTAAAGATCGATATATTGGACGACTATATTCGGACTTCGTAAAGGTTCCGAGTGGTTCGGGTATTTTTCGGAGTACCGGGGAGTTACGGGAATACGGGGGAGAAGTATTGGGCCTTATTGGGCCATACGGGAAAGAGAGAGGGGCTGCCTAGGGCAGGCCGCCACCCCCCCCCCCAAGGCCTAGTCCGAATTGGACTAGGGGGAGGGGCGGCGCCCCCTCCTTCCTTCCCTTCTCCTTTCCCCTTCCTTGTCTCCTACTCCTACTACATGGAAGGACTCCTAGTTGGACTAGGAAAGGGGGAATCCTACTCCCGGTGGGAGTAGGACTCCCCTAGGGCGCGCCATAGAGAGGGCCGGCCCTCCCCTCCTCCACTCCTTTATATACGGGGGCAGGGGGCACCCCATAGACACACAAGTTGATCCTCGTGATCGTTCCTTAGCCGTGTGCGGTGCCCCCCTCCACGATATTACACCTCGGTCGTATTGTAGCGGTGCTTAGGCGAAGCCCTGCAACGGTTGAACATCAAGATCGTCACCACGCCGTCGTGCTGACGGAACTCCCCCCGAAGCTTTGTTGGATCGGAGCCCGGGGTGCGTCATCGAGCTGAACGTGTGCAGAACTCGGAGGTGCCGTCCGTTCGGTGCTTGGATCGGTTGGATCGGGAAGACGTACGGCTACTTCCTCTATGTTGTGTCAACGCTTCCGCTTCGGTCTACGAGGGTACATAGACAACACTCTCCCCTCTCGTTGCTATGCATCACCATGATCTTGCGTGTGCGTAGGAATTTTTTTGAAATTAGTACGTTCCCCAACAATACCCGTTCCTGTGGAATAGACACGTATGTGCGTCGTGCGCCTGCATACCCGTGCCCGATAGACACGTATGTGCGTGTTGTGCCTGCATACCCGGGCCTCACCTGAAACCAGCCTTGACTATTGAGGGACAGATGTTGTGAATCTAGCTAGATGAGGCACGGATGAGTTTTGGCCTTCGGATCTAAGGCGTACGGCTGGCTGTTTGTTTGCTTCATTGGATTCTTCCGTTGGTGGTTTTTTTGAAAGGAGGAATTGATGACCAATGTGCCGGCTGTTCGATGTGACTATTCGGTGTGTCAGTTACCGTAAAATAAAGTTAGACGCTCCTCGATTTCTCCACGGCATCAAATATTTGTGCACGGCCGTGACTTTACGAAGTGCATGGTTTTATGAGCTTCGGAAGCACAACCGTCTATTCGCTGTTCCTAGTTCACACGTTAATGTGCATTGGAACTCAAAGTCCCTCGCCAAGGTTAAATACTCGCCGTGTTTGTGAGGTTTTCACGTCTTATTGTAGCCAGAGAACATCAGTCAGTTCTCAGCCTCCTCGCCACTCCCCAACCTTGTCGCAGGGTCTTAGGAATTTCCATTGGCACCTTGCTGCTCGTTGCCATGGACGACTTTTTGAACACCACCGAGTACCATTCTATAGTTGCCGACGGTAACACGAAGCTCGACGTGTGGTACACCAACGAGCCTGGTAAGGTGGAGGTTCGCTTGTACAAGGACTGGTTGCGAGAGGAGAAGCACAAGTTTGTTCGTCTCGGCATGGAGTTCACGTGAAAGGATTTTTACGGGCGTAGAAAAGTCGCTGTCATGCAACTGGCTATGCGGAATCATGTTTTGCTCTATCGCTTCTGCAGGGCCAGGACGGAATGCCCTGCCTTGAAGGATTTCCTTGAGAATAGAGGTATAACTTTCTCTAGTGTGGGCATCAGGAATATTAGAGATTCTCTTTTTCAAGATTTCATCAGAATTCTAGAAGGGTACCATATCGACATCCAAGAGAAGTTTATGATCAAAGGCGGCAAAGAAAGGGACTCCATGGAGGACTTAGCAGGACCCATCATTGACGAATCTTATTCGAAGTTGGAGTCATCTTTTCCAGAACTTCTTCGTCACTACTGGGATTGGAAGCCACTTACATTTGATCACCTGAAATATGGAGCTACCGTAAGTGAAGATTTCATTTTCGTTAGTTTCTGCCTTTGTTTCTAGAACAATACTTGTTTTTTTTGTATATTCATGTTTTAATTTGATTTTCCTTTAGGAAGGGTATGTGAGCTATGAGCTATACCGCCGGTTTCTGTCGATGAGGGACATCTTGCATCGTCGCTGTCTTCCTGATCTCAGATGGCGAGGACGTTTCTGAGGAGTAGTCCAGTTGGAAGTGCTGGCATGATGGATTGTGTGATGAATTGGTTTTTGGTAGTTATTGTATGGGGTAGTATTACATAGACTGATGAATTTGTAATTGTGGTTGTTTTATTTTGAACCAGATGGAGTTGACCAGTTTGGAAATTTAAGTTTATTTTCGTTCCATTTTGTTTTCCTTGATTGGGTGCCTTCAAGAATATTTTCCTCTATGATTTGTTGCTATGAGTTGGTATAAGATGAGATGTATTAAGAGGAGCACTCAGATGTGCACTCTCGTGATTCTAGGAAGCACACAGTCATTTGTTCAGGGAGGCACTGTTTTTGTTTTAGGCAAGGCATGCTCTGGTCTTATTAGTTTGCTAGCTTCTTCACTGACAGGTAGGGGCTTTACTTTTCCTTTGTGTTTGTATTGTGTTTGGCACGGTTGTTTTTATATTGAATATATGGTTGTGGTTGTGTGTTTGAAATGGTTTTATGCAGAGCTTGAGTGTGTTTAAGATTCTTCAGATTTTCTCACTTTGCTGTCTGTTTCAATATATGTTGTCTGTTTCAGTATATGTTCTCTGTTTTAGGCACGGTAATCCAGTGTGATACTTGCTGTGGGAGTATTGTGTTATCGACGGTTGCATTTTTGTCTTTCTATTACTGTGGTGGTACTTTGTTTTTGAAAGGCATGGCCGTGAAGGCATTGGATGCATTGTCGTATGTTTGGTAGAGGCGTTATCTTTCCTTTCGGTATTAAATTCGGAGAGGCACTGTGTTATGTTAGTATGAGTCATTGTCATGGTTGTATGTTCTGTAATATTTGTAGTTATTCTGCTAGTGAAGTCACGTCTGTTTAGTTAGTGGAGGCATGTGCTATGTTATGTTGAGTCAGAGTTCTGTCTGTTGTTCGCAAATGCTTTCTCTTACACGTTCGCTCGGAAAGGCACGTCTACGATGTTACTCAAAGGCATGGTCGTGCCTTTCTTTCGAAACGTTTGCTTTCACTTATTTGCTGAGAGAGACTCGTCATTGAAACTTGTGAGGTCACAGACATTTTACAGTTGAAGGCACGGTCGTTCTTTTGTTTTGGTATTTTTTCAGTTTAGTCGTCTATCACAGAGGATGGTTCTTCTTTCGTTAACTTGAGTCGCGGTCGTGCTTCCATGACTCATTTGGCTTGGGGAGGGACCGGTGTTAAGCTGTAGAGAGGGCACGGTCCTGTGTTAACTGGTGGCGCACTTGTGTGTGTCATCTTAGTTGTCCGTGGTTAGAGAGGCACGTTCTACGTGGATAAGAGGCACGACAGTGCCTCTGTGATCCGGATTACTGGAGGTGAGTCATTTAGCTCCTTCGTCAGATGCTTACGAATTGATAGTGTTTTCCCTCTGTGTTTCAATTGTTTCTTTTATTATGTCTTATTGAAGTGAGTGGTGTTCTAGTGCAAGGAAGTGATGTGTTGAATATCATGTTTAGAACTTTTGGAAAAAAATACGATTCTTATTTGTAAATGTTTGCTGTTCAGGAATTTAAGACTTGACCATTTGAACGCACAGCTGTGTTTAACGGGATCCATAGCAGATATCTTGGACAGACACAAAAATAGGTGAGACATTGTTGTGATTACATATGAGTCGATATGGCTGGCTGAAACAATGTTCGGATGGCTCCAGCTAAATTAAGGCAAATTTAAGCAGTAGTCATCTTCTTCCAACTCTTCTTCTTTCGCGCCGGATATTGTACTTGTCGAGGACGATGCTCAGTTCCTCAAATACATGGCCTGTGTTGTGGTTGGATGTTATCATTTTGTAAGTTAGTTGTTCTCTCATCGGTTTCACATGGATCTGCAAACACATAACCGTGCAAATTAATAAAATTTATTGCAAAACTTAATGTTCAGCTGGCTTGGATGAACGTATGTTGATGTGTTGTCAATGAGAGTGAACTTACATTATTGATAAAAAATGAATTGTTATTCATATTAATGAGCGGCATCAAATGCATGGTGTAAATAGCACTGTCATCCCTGAAAATTGAGAGCATTAATGTCTGTGATTAGAAGGTGAACAGTAGTTATGGGATGTGTAGTGGAACAAAAAGATGCATGGTTTAAATGAGGTAAAGCTACAGTTAAAAGAAACTTACTCTCTGTCTGAGTTACATACAATCTGCACAGGTTTGACATGAAAGGAGGCCATGGTGTGAGGATAGTTGTTGTAAGCAGAATGGTAAGCTCTCTTGAAGTTTTCGATGACAATGTCCGAGTGTTCCTTTATACCATCGCAATTGATATAAGGACACAGAATTTCGAAGCGACGCATTGCAAGATTCACGACGATGAGGTCGATAAAATGTGGATCCTTTCTCACAGGTATTAAGACCTAAAACAATTGACAGGGAATAATATCATTGTAACAAGAAAAACTTGTAGAATCAAAGACGAACACTAGCCAGATAGAGTGAGTAGGGTGAACTCACGATGTTACATTTGTTGGGCAGTCTGTACCCAATAGTTTTTTCCACAATCTGTTCCTTGAGTAGTTATGTGCTTGCTCCTAGAACTTTAAATTTATCCTGCAGAAAATTGTAGCTGTGTCACTCAGTGTGGTAGTAGTAGTAACTGTGGTTTGTTATTATTATTTATGAGAAGCAAGAACTTACAGAAGCGTCCATGTACATTATATGCTTATGCACAAATGCTGGCGTTGCGTAGAATTGTTCTTTCATCAGCAACGCTGAGTAAGCATCGACCACGAATGAGTGGATATATCCGTATACCTTCATTAACAAACCTAAAGTTCGATGATCGGCCCAACGTCGATCGACGGAGAATATCCTCTTGCTGTAAAAAAACAAATGAATTTTAAATCGTAAGATTTTCTTTTTAAAGATAAGATGAAACGATTTGCATTATTAAACGAGGGACCAAAACTTTACTGTAACAGGAACAACGAATTCATTACCTATCATTTTGCTTGATACCTGGCGTATTGTCGACGATTGTTTCATACACTTCTTTCTCCTTGTTTGTGGAATCTCTTATTTCCAAAAGTTGGCAGTGATCTTGATGGTCATTTCCTTGGTCAGTGAATCGAGTCTGTTCTAGCTCAAAATGATGTTGGTGAGGCTGGAAGACATGACCACTGGAGTTCAATTGACCATTACTAATTTGCAGACGACCCTCATTATAATTGTTGTTTCTTTGGAACGTTAGGCTTTGTGGTTGGTGCTGCATGTGCAGTTCTAATGTTCTGACAGTTGGATTATCGGTTGAGCTTGAAGGAATATCTATTGGAAAATGCTGGAGAGGATGGCAGGAATACTGCATGCTGTTGAACTGTTGTTGCAAGGCATTGTAACTTTGCCCATTAGACCTGCCTCTGTGTGGTTGCTGATTGTTCTGCTCTTGAGGTTGGCGTTGTTGGCACCGTGTAGTGCTGTTATTCCGAGCATCATTGTGTTGGGGGTAGTGGGGATCACGGACAGTGGTTTGTTGCTGGTACTGCTTGTGACTTTGGTTGTTCATCGCATATGGTGAGCGCTGGCTTTTGTTTGAACCGTCGTTATTCTGAGCACCAGGATGTCGGTAGAAGTGGTTTCTTATACTAGGAGCTGGTTGGTTGTAGTGTTGGGACAAGGGAGTTGCTGGTAAACTTTGGGACAATACAGTTTGAGTTAAACCTGTAGAGTATGACGTATCAAAGGCCTGTGTGGGGTGGCTACCGCCTGACATTGATCCTGATCTGCTGGGTATAGGTGGCTCTGGATAGTTAGAAAGGGAAGATCTAGCTGAGGAGCTTGAATTATTGGCCAAGTGTGAGACAGTATCAGGTTGGCATTGTTGTGATGCTACTTGGTTATGAAAGGGTTGTTTCTTTTTTTGTTCAATGACTCTGTCAAGTTGTTCATAGATAGATGGGTCAGACCATATTTGATCATCATCAATGAATCCACAACTAAGGAGGCTTCTGTGGTTGTCAGCTTGTAGAGACTGGTTGTTTGCAGTTTCTGTTGAATTATGTGGAGGCTCCAGTATCCTAACTCTTTTCATAGGAGGCGTTGTACTCTTGTTACCTGGATCTTCTGACTGCTTTAAGGACCGCTTGTGAGGTGCCATTTGTGGTTCCGGTTCTGGCGGATGTGCGCTTATGGTAATAGGGACGCTGTCTGTGGGATCAATAGGTGGTTGCTTCATACACTGTTCATGTTCTTCTGCAATGTTATTGTCTTCTGCATTGACAGATGGTGCAGCAACCAGTGGAGCATCACTAGTGGATGGAATTGTTTTTCCTGTTTCCAGTACCGAGCCAGAACCGCTGGCAGAATCACTGGGGACTTCTACTGTAGGAGGAAGAGAGGAAGTAGCTCTTGTGCGTTCTGTTTCAGCAATGTTCTTCTCGTCACTCAAAGTTGAAACAAGATGGACCTTATCTTCCTGTAGCGAAGAAGAACGTTGTCCAGTGACATTGTTTGATTTTTGTGCAGGCTGGAATGCAGTGAGGCTTTTTGTGTTGGTTGAAGAGTTGTTGTGAGCGCTGTCAGATCCGCTGGACCGTGCAGTAGCTGGTGACGCTTTCCCAACGTGATAAACAGGTGCTCCAAGTGTATCTGCTGAGATTGGATCAGTCAGTAATTGTTTGTCAATCGCCGAGTGCAAGGCTGATGTTTCTGGGGTAGCAAAATACTGACGAAGTCCCTACCGAAGAGCATGCAAATCAGCAAGCTCCTGTCAAAGGTTTGAGCAAAAAGTCTCCACTGTCCATCTACAAAAAACTATATTGAGAGTTATTAATAACTTAACTGCTATCCTTGACAACAATAACTTAACTATGTCTACAAATAAAACTACCTGCCACTTTTTATATATTTCTTTATAGAAAACATAAAAAATGTTCGCATACTATCTTATTTTTAATTCATAAACAGTTTAACTTACCCAATAAATCTTGAACTATCATTGATGATATTCCTCCAATTATGAAAATGCTTCACCCTAACTTCACTACCCCAGCTGCACTCATAACCTTAATTAATATTTTCTTCCATCCCCTGATTAGCTCAATCGGTAACAATAGTAATAACCTATCTTAACCTAAGAAAATAAAACTAAAAATCCCCTTTGGGAGTTTCACATTTCTTATGCATAATCATGGAAGACATATATTTTAAATGTGTATCAACTATTTTCGGACAAAAATAACATCATTTTTTGTTACCTGGTCATTATACAGGACACGAAGACGGTGATATTCACAGCGCAGAAATAGGCAGCATGACTCCTCATTCATCAGAAAAGGACATAGAACAAAACATGAGGAACAAACCACCTGCAGAAGAAATGATAACTTACACTAGGCTCAACAAGAATAAACATCCAGCAACATGCCAAAAAAGAGGAAATCAGATACAAGCACTGTTTTTACTCCTGGAGCAAAAAGGCAAAAGCAAAAGGACAATGCTGAAAACATCATCGACACTAGTACCTTGCAGAATCAGCCATGCTTCAAACCCATGCCTTCAGCATAACCTGCTATATAAAAATTAAACAAGCAGGTTCCCTCGCGCTAGAGGCGCCGTTCCACACCACGATGAACACACACTTCGACCTATGCCCCCCTTCAAGATGTTTATGAAAAATTGAATGAGGCGAAGGTGAGCCGGAGGTTCCCTCGCGCCAGAGGCGCCGTGTCGCACGACGACGTACAATGCGCCACACGAACCAGCACGCCGCACGACCAACAC
>NC_057794.1:566715608-566718813 GCF_018294505.1 Triticum aestivum
AAATTGAACGAGGCGAAGGCGAGCCGGAGGTTCCCTCGCGCCGAAGGCGCCGTGTCACACGACGACGTACAACGCGCCGCACGAACCAGCACGCCGCATGACCAACACACACTTCGACCTATGCCCCCCCTTCAAGATGTTTACGAAAATTAAACGAGCCAAAGGCGAGCCGGAGGTTCCCTTGCGCCGGAGGCGCCGTGTCACACGACGACGTACAACGCGCCGCACGATTGAATGATTCTGGAGACTGCTTTTTTACATTAAAAAGTTGCTTTTTTTTAATTGAAAGTTGACATTTGATAGTGTTGGTAGTCCCCGCCCATAACTACTCCATAAATCTCCATTACCCGGAAATATAATGGGAACAAAAAGGAAAACAGGGAACCAACCGCGCGAGCCGGTATTTTTTTTGTGTTTCCGCGCGGAAAGGGAAACCGGAAAATTCAGGTAGTTCGAGGATCAAACTGCAAAACATACCAAACCACAAATCGAAAAGAAAAAAGCGGGAACCAACCACGCAACTAGTTTTTCCTTGCGGGAGCGCTCCGCGCGTCTCGTTACGAGCGCTCCGATGGAGCGCTCGTTAACTAGTTGCCCCCTCAGATCAGGCCATGAGGGGATCGATCGGTCGAGCGAAAGCGACCAACGCAGAAACGCTGAAACTGGAGCCCGATCGGGGAATCATTCTCCAGCCTGATGTCCTCGACTCCAGCGCTGGAACGACGGCATCGACGAGCGCTGAAACGGTGGCAGCAACCAGCGCTCAAAAGAGATTACGATCAGGCCTGCACTCGATGCCTAGATCGCTACAGCCTACAGCCTAAAGGGATCCGGAATTCGTGATCATGAAACTGAAAACTCTCGATCGTGGGGCGACGACCACAGGCTCATGGCTACAGGAAGCAAAGTAACGTCTCATCGTAATTAGATCGATCGGATCACAGGGCAACCGGCCGCTGCCGCCATTGCCTTCCTCGCCTCCTCTGTCCTCTCTCAAATTTCCATTGATAGGTGACCGACTCTAGCCTCCTGCCAAGTGCTTACTGCTTAGCGAGTCCTTCTTTTCGATTAACTTTAGTTTTTACTCCTAATTCTTAATTTTATAATTAACTATTGGCAGGGATCGTTACGTCATTAGAGATTGGTTCTTACTTCTTACCTCCTCAGTTAAAGATCACATGACCCAAACTTAGGTGAGTTACAAGTTCGTCTAATTGGCAAACATTGACGCACGATCTCCAACTCCAATTGACATATGCTACTGTATAACTTACCTCCTTGGTTACTTCATTTTTTGTGATATTTTTTTAGAAAAAGAGGACGACCCCCTGGTCTCTGCATCTGGACGATGCATACGATCATTTTATTAATTATTGACACAAGACCTTACAGAGTCATACAACAATAAGTCTAAAGCCACCAAACTAAGCAACATCTGTTGCTATCCCTATCCAGTTGATGTAGGGCGCTGAAAGTCTGGGCCTAATACCAAACAGACCTCACAGCCAAACCTAACATCTATGACTTGAGGTCCCAACCAGGACGCCTGCCGGGTATGGGCACCCACCAGTCCGGCGTGCTTCTCAACCAGGACCCCTGCCGGGTATGAGGCCGCCGCAGCCACCTGCCACCAATCCATCTTCAGAGCTGTACTGCTGCATCAACCTTCCCGGTCCAACTGCCGCCGACGCCACCACGACGCCAGGCAGCGTCACCCTCCTGCGCGAGTCCATCTCCGCTCATCAGGCGCCGAGTCTCCACTGCGCCACGCCGCCGAGATCGGCCGTCATCAATGGAGCAGATGAAACACCGCTCCTCCTCTTGTCCCCTCCAACTAGCACTTGCTCCAAGACGATGCCCCCATGAGGAGAACGATACCGATGGCACCGTCATTGCTAGATCCTGTAGACCCAGATCTAGGGTTTCCCCCGGATATTCCCGATCAGGTTGATGTGACCTGCAACGACGATGCCTCCAGAAGGAAACGACGTCTGAGACGCCGCCATCGTCCGCCAAGACCGCAGTCAGACGCGATTTTCACCGGAAGCCACGTCTTCCCGACCTCGTGGCTGAATGGAACAGAGCGGAACCTCGCCACGAAGACGTATGTCCCCGTCGGTACTCCGGTGGAGATCTAGCATCTCCTCACCGGTCCCTCCACGCGTCGTCGTTCGGCAGAAGGCCTCCCCGCGACGGATCCAAACGGGGCGTTGGATCCGCAGTAACCGCCGTCACCATCACTACCAGGACAGCCCACCCCGCCGGATGGGGCGCTGCCACCGCCGTCGTCCATGCAGGGCCGCCGCTCCGCCGGCGATGGTGCTCCGGTCCCCGCCACACAGCCCGGATTCTCCGTCCTAACCGCCGCCGTTGGATCACATGAGAAGGGCCGCCCACGCCGCCTCAGATGGGATCCGCCGCATCCACCCGCTCAAAAACCTTTGGCACCGGGCCCGCCGCCACCGCGGCCCATGCCGGCAGCGGCGGCGGCTGGAGGGGCCCATTTTTTAGTTTCGCACAAGGCCCTGGATTTTGCCGGCCCGGCCATGTAGCTAGCTAGCTAGTTGAACTAACGGATGTATACACCCGCTCATGCATGGTCTATTCTTATATTCTAAATCCAGAGAGGTCGCGATCATGATACATATGCATAACTCCTATAGCATAGAGGCGGCCGGCGAACAAATTACCTTTACCAGGATCGATCGAGATGCGAGGGGGATGCGAGGTGTAGCAACTGCCGCACGCGTAGAGTGCAATGAACCTGCATGAAAAATACAGGATCGCCGCATACCCCGTGTAGTGGCATCTAGCCAAGAACCACATGCACGTGCCATTCTTCATCTGTTTACTATAAAAACTACTATTACATACTCCCTCCGTGGAGTATTACAGGCATGATGCCAGCCATTTCTGCAAGCAGGCCGGGTCCAGAGCTAAGCCCCCCTCCTATTCGAAGCCGGGTGTGGCCTCGCCCTTTTGCTCTTCCTTCAGTTTGGCTCCACGAAGGCGCCGCCTAGACTAGGAGCCCCACTCATATTCAAAAGGCGCCCAGCTTTCAAGATGATGGTAATAATTAGTCAACTTTTTCCAATATCATGGAATAGCATGGCCCGGGGCTAAGGTAACTCCAGTGGGAGAGCCGTGTTATGGGTGACCTTATTGCACGGTTCAGAGAGCACTTGTGTATGTGATGCAAGTGAAC
>NC_057794.1:566719107-566773753 GCF_018294505.1 Triticum aestivum
CATTGCCTATCATAAGAAAAAAAAGATTGGGCCTAGTACAATTTTATAGCAAGGATGCTGGGGTAAATGCCCCGTACATAATGGGCATGCACGATCTCTCCTTCAAAATAAACGCACGCACCATGGCAGTTCGACCAGATCAGATCACGGATGGAGCGATGCATCACGCACGCCAATGGATGCTTTCCCTCAGGCGAGTACCCTTCCCTTCGCCTGATCGTGACTATCTCTCACCTGGCCTTATCACCTCCTTGCGCAACAATAGCCAGGAACAATTTACAAGAACAGACGAGGGATTGTCTAGATGGGGATCGCAATCTATCAACTGATTTTAAATCCATGTTCTACAGCTCAAAGGTAACCTTTCTGGTACTCCCTATAGCTCCTAAATTTGTTGTTTGCTAATTGATGTTGGTGCCAAGAATTGTTTTTTATAATTCAAACATTAGGTGGGATTAGTGCTTTTAAAACTGATACTAATCCATGCTTAATCTTGAGATAAGACCAAAATCAAATTTGTAATGGTTATGGATTGCATTCCAATCGAACCCAATTTGCTCAATATGGATTAGTGGTTGTTGGAGATATCACTAGAACAGTGTGGTTGCATAAGTTTTAGTAAATTTCTGTCTTGAAAACGTTAGTCTATTTTCAGGCAGAACCAGTTTTCGACAACATCGAAGATCTAGATAATTTCCTACCGAATATCGTGATATGCTTGTTTGCTTGTTTTGATAAAGTTAATTAAGATTTAACCAAGAAACAGTTCTAGCATGATTTCAGAGCTCAAATCAAAGGGAGAACGTCAAATATTTTGTTTATTGTCAAGGTTATGCTTGCATATTTACCTAGTAATAATTAATGGGCTAACTTGAAAAGTGCTTTATACGGATTTTGGATGTTCAAGTGCCAAGATCAAAATATAAATTATTATTTTAATGTTAACAATAAGGGCCTCGAATTTTACTTTCGCCCCGCCCCCGAAATGTCAGGACCGGCCCTGATGCCAGGGGTTGCGGCCGACATGCTCCCGCGAGCTGGCTGTGGTATACTTCCGGGCGGACACAGCGGGGCTCTGCTTGCCGTGCGACCGCCATGTCCACGAATCCAACACGGTCTCCTTCCGTTGGCGCCACGCCCCCTGCTCTGTTCCGCATGCCGCGTCGTCGCGGTCTCCGTCCGCTGCGGCGCCACGCCCCCTGCTCTGCGCTGCATGCCACGTCGTCGACGTCTCCGTCCGCTGTGGCGCCCCTCTGTTTCTCAGCTCGAACTGTGACTTCGACGAGCAGCAGTATTCTGGGCTGGTCTGGTGCAGCCGCCATCGCTGCACGACCGTGGAACGGTGTAGGGCTGCACTGGGTGCCCTCCGAGGGCGAGCTCGCGGCGATCATCGACGTCGTTGGCGACAGGACGGTTAGCAGGGCGGCCTCGAGCGTGATTAGCGCGCCTTTCGCTGTGAAAGGCCGCAGGCTATGCGATCACGGCGCTGCCATCGTCGTCGGGTGAAGAAGGAACGGGCGCTGGCATGGAGAGCCACCGCCAAGCAGACCATGGGTGCCTCTACGTGGGCCTAGTTGTGCAGCCGTACCACGCTAACGTGGTTATCTCCGTGTAGAGCTGAGCACGTCGCCGGCGAGTTGGTTGGCCCGCACACATCAACGCTATACACCACGCAGGCAGCAGCAACATCGCCCATCGAATAAGTAATTTTACCGGTGGCGGCAGGTACCGGCACACCATCCGCCGTCCGTCTAGTTTCGTCAAGATTCGTGCACTCTGTCAGAGTATATACCACACCTTTTTTTTACTATCTAAATACGACTGGCACATACTGACACATCTGACCAAATACATGCATGCCATGCAGCTTTGTCATGAGAGAGAGAGACTTGGAATGGAGAAGCCGACCGGGCATGCATGATTCTCTCTCCCCACATAAATGACATGCATTTTATTTCGCCCATATATTTTAAATGATTGATATATTTTAAAGCGAATGTTTATTTTTGAAACTTTTTATATATTTGAAATCATGTTAACAAGACCTCTAGAATAAGATCAATGTTGGATATATTTGAACTACTTTTAATTTATATATTTCAATTTTCTTTGGCATCACTTTCATAAAACATAAGATTGTTTTGCTATTTCATAGAATTGTTTGCTCCTGTTTTGCAAATTTCAAAATAATAATTTCACCTTTTTGTGAACATTGGTTTCACTTATTTTAAGACACATATTTTACTTGTTTGAGAAAAAATATTTCACTCATTTGAGAAAACATATTTCACCTTTTCTGAAATTAACTGTTTTTACGCATTTCATCCGTTTCAAATATGGCTGCTTTCACTCATCGGAAGAAAATGATGTCATTCATTTAAGAAAAATAATTTCACTCGGTTGAGAAAACATATCTCACTCAGTTGAGAGAACATATTTTCACACATTAGAATACACATATTTTAATCGTTTCAAAATACTACTTTCACTAATTTTAGAAAGTTGATTTCAATCATTAAAAAACTAATTTCTTTATGTTCAAAAAACCAATTTCACTCATCTGAAGAAACATATTTCACTCAATGAAGAAAATGATATCACTCAGTTGTGAAAACATATTTATCTCAGTTGAGAAAACATATTTCGAAAGAAATATTGAAACATATTTCACTCAGCAGAAATATCAGTTTCACACATTGAAAAAGTCGTTTCACACCAAAAAGACATATTTCACTTTTTTGCAAATTACTCATTTCACTCATTTCAGAAAACACATTACAGTCGCTCAATTGAAATACTATATTTCACTTGTTTAAAAAAATTGATTACACTCATTACAAAAGATAGATTTCATTAGTTTCAGAAAAACACATTACAATTACTCCATTGAAGAAACAGTTTCATAAGTTGGAATATGAAACTCACAAAGAAAACTATATTTAGAAAAGTGGTTTCAATCGTTTCAATATGATTTCATTCATTTCATAAGAACTGACTTCACTCATTTCATTTAACTTGTTTCATTCATTACCAAAATGTTTTGAAATAATCAGTTTGACATGTTTGAACAAACTAGTTTTAGAAAACTGATTTCACTTATTTCAAAAAATATTTTCACGAGTTTCAAAATTGATTCCAATTATTTCAAATAAGTAAATTTGAAATAAGTGAAATTTAAATTTTAATATGATTGAAATATAAAAACTTAAACTAGTTTAAATATATTCAAATTTGGTCTTGTTCTACAGATCACATGTTCAGGAATTTGAATATATAAAAAATTTCAATAATAGAAAATTAGTGTGAGAGATATTGTACATCTAAAATTTTAGACACAGATAAAATGGATGGATTTGTGTGTGTGAGAGAGGAGAGATTCCGCATGCATATATTGCATCATTCTGACACTGATTAGACTTAAATCAGAAATACAAGATATTTTTTGCAATGAATACTTTCATATACACATACACATGGTCCCACAACTTAAGATGTGGCAGCACCTCATTGGTGGAAGGATCACCGGTAGCTCCCGACTCCGGTAAGAAAACACTTTGCGCATCGCCCATGCCACGCAGATACGCGAAGCAGCAGCAGGACGCGCCAGGCCAGAGGCACGGACGCAACACAGAGAGGAAGAGACAGCTGTCGTGCAGTATATCGCGAAGGTGTGCTCGGCGAAGGCCAGCTCTGCGGGAGCTGATTGGAGTCTGGACTCCAGTGTGTGCTCCTGCTTGGACGCATCGTTGTCCACAGCGATGGAGATCTTTGCCTGGGTCAAGCGTGTGGCCTCCGCCGGAGCTGCCTGCGGGTGGTGCAGGTAATGGTAAACACCGTGTTTCCTCGAGTTTTGCTTCTGAGCTGAGGCCGCTGCGTGTTCGAAAAGAGCATGACGGCGGCGACGGGATTGCATCCCCGGATGTTCTATCCCTGCACGGCGACGCACACCACCAGCCGGCCACAATCTGCACGCTGATACTACGCCTGCATGGACAACCGCAACATCATCAGCCGATTGGCCGCGCCGGAGAAGAGAGAAGACCACGGTGGAAGGGCCGGTCGGCCAAGCCGGGGCCTGACGGCGGCCTAGGCGAGGCACGGCCGTGGCAAAGTGGGAATTCAGCGACCCAGGGGTGAGCTAGAAAGGCGGGGGCAGACCAGCGATTGAAAGGAATAGAGCCCTGGCCCTTTTATGTGGTGGCATGGTGGTGGAAGAGCAAGGCGCGGCGGTGGGGAAGAAGCGGGCAGCAACTCACCCCCTTTTATACGCGATTACGGCGGCGGTGGAGCCGTGTAGATTCAACAGGACGCTTCCAGATAGCATATTAGTAGATGACACGTAGAGAGGTTTGAGAGGAAAGAATCAATCCGACCACGCAATCACGAACCTAGTACGATCTAAGCGGCAGCCAATTCGTAACAGCTCACACATGCAAGCAGTATAAGGGCATGTACAATGGTGCTATCTTAAGAGTGCCACGTAGGATAAATGATGATGTGGAGGAGAGAGAACTCATAAGAAAAGGCTTGTCTTCTCTTATTTAAGAGAAGACAAGAGATGATCTCTTAGCATAATATGTCTCACCACATTTTTAGGAATGACTAGTTATTGAAGATAAGGCTAAGAGATGACCCATTGTAGACTCTTTTTTTTGTCATATCTAAATTACATGCAAGACTTAAGATAAGACTACCTTATCAACCATTGTACATGCCCTAAGAAATACTCCTAGAACGGACAACTTCCTTCTCATGCATGCACATAACTATCCTCGAAAACCACGCCCGCATGAACCTAGTAAGAGCATCTCCAATAGCCGCGCTAAACTAGCGCCGCGCCGCAAATTACGTCGTTTTAGCGCGCGCGCAACGCGGCGGGTCGCTACAGCGGGCGCGCAAAAACGGCGCGCGCGCTATAACGGGTTGGGCGCGCGGTCGAAAACACTTATCCGCGCGGTGTATTTCGGGCGCCAGCTGCAGCGCGCGGCACACTCCAGCGCTCGCGCCCGCAATTCCTCTCCCACTTCCACCCCCCGTACGGTCGCGCCGCCGCCGCCGCCCGCGCCCCCGGCGACCGTTCAGGCTTCCCCGGCCTATCCCCGCGCGCCCGCGCTTCCGCCCCATCCCCTCGTAGTCCCGCCGGCCCTCGCGCGCCTCCGTCGTCCGAGGAACAGCGCCCAAGCGCTCGCTGCCGCGCCGCGCTCGCAAGGTGTTTGACAAAACGCCTACAAGGTATGTATTGCTCAAACTTCATGAATTTGATGCATGTTTTGAATTGTAGTTTTTATAGTATAGTATTGAATATTGTAGATGAGTTCGTCGTATGATTCTTCCGAAGAAGAATTTGATATTGAAGAGGAAGAAGATCTTGCAATGATCCTAGCTATGCATATAAAAAAACCGAAGCACGGTGGTTCGGTTATGGGTCGGCAGAAAATTTGGAGGGATAGGATCGATGCCCACAACAGATTGATCAGGCATTATTTTGCGGAGAATCCCATATACCCCGAGTCGTATTTTCGTCGCCGGTTTAGGATGAGCACCGACTTGTTCAGGCGCATTGCAGAGAAACTAGCGAGCCATGACCGTTTTTTCAGCAAAGGAGGAATGCCGCCAAAGAGCTCGGGCATAGCACCTTTCAGAAGGTGACAGCCGCTTTGCGTATGTTGGCATACGGTATACCGGCTGATCTTGTTGATGATCACTTGGCTATGGGTGAGAGCCAAGCCATCATGTGTGTCAAGCGCTTTGCAGTGGGAATTATGCAAGTGTTTGGCGAGGAGTATTTGAGATCTCCCAATGCTGAAGACGTCGCAAGGCTATTGGCGATGAACAAAGCTCGCGGTTTTCCTGGCATGCTTGGCTCAATAGATTGCATGCATTGGAGTTGGAAGAATTGTCCAAAGACATGGCATGGGCAATTCCACGGCCAAAAAAGGGTTCCACTATAATCCTTGAAGCGGTGGCCGATCAGGAGACTTGGATTTGGCATGCATTCTTTGGAATGCCTGAATCTTTGAATGACATCAATGTTGTCAACCGGTCACCACTGATGAATAAGATTGCAAACGGTGAGTTGCCACCGGTGCAGTTTGTAGCAAATGGCCGTACATACAACTGTGGCTATTATCTAGCGGATGGCATCTATCCAAAGTGGCAAACCTTCGTGAAGCCGTTGAAAACGCCGGAAGGTAAGAAAAATCTTGACTTCCACAATGCTCATGCGGCGGCTAGAAAAGATGTGGAGAGAGCATTTGGGATTTTGCAAGCCCAATTTGCTATTGTGAGAGGGCCAGCTAGATTTTGGGATCAAAAAATGCTTTGGTACATCATGCACGCTTGTGTGATCATGCACAACATGATCATTGAGAATGAGCGTGGCCAAGATTTAGACTACTCACAGTATGAGCTCTTGGGATATCGCGTGCGAGTGTGACGGAGGGCTGAAAGGGTAGCCCGTTTTATTGCCTCCTATCATGCCATTCGGCGTCAATCAACGCACAATGAACTTCAGAATGATTTTATTGAAGAGTGGTGGGCATGGCATGGACAACAAAGAGCATGATGATATCTGCATTCGACATTGTATTGTTCATGAACTATTTGTTGTGTTTATTGCATTTGTTGTACTGAACGATAAACTATTTGTTTGAGTTGTAATGATAAACGAAATTGAACTATTTATTGTGTTGGAAATATGCCCTAGAGGCAATAATAAATTGGTTATTATTATATTTCCTTGTTCATGATAATCGTTTATTATCCATGCTATAATTGTATTGATAGGAAACTCAGATACATGTGTGGATACATAGACAACACCATGTCCCTAGTAAGCCTCTAGTTGACTAGCTCGTTGATCAATAGATGGTTACAGTTTCCTGACCATGGACATTGGATGTCGTTGATAACGGGATCACATCATTAGGAGAATGATGTGATGGACAAGACCCAATCCTAAGCCTAGCACAAAGATCGTGTAGTTCGTATGCTAAAGCTTTTCTAATGTCAAGTGTCATTTCCTTAGACCATGAGATTGTGCAACTCCCGGACACCGTAGGAGTGCTTTGGGTGTGCCAAACGTCACAACGTAACTGGGTGGCTATAAAGGTACATTACAGGTATCTCTGAAAGTGTCTGTTGGGTTGGTACGAATCGAGACTGGGATTTGTCACTCCGTGTAAACGGAGAGGTATCTCTGGGCCCACTCGGTAGGACATCATCATAATGTGCACAATGTGATCAAGGAGTTGATCACGGGATGATGTGTTACGGAACGAGTAAAGAGACTTGCCAGTAACGAGATTGAACAAGGTATCGGGATACCGACGATCGAATCTCGGGCAAGTATCGGACCGATGGACAAAGGGAATTGTATACGGGATTGATTAAGTCCTTGACATCGTGGTTCATCCGATGAGATCATCATGGACCATGTGGGAGCCAACATGGGTATCCAGATCCCGCTGTTGGTTATTGACCGGAGAACGTCTGGTCATGTCTGCATGTCTCCCGAACCCGTAGGGTCTACACACTTAAGGTTCGATGACGCTAGGGTTATAAACGAAGTTTGTATGTGGTTACCGAATGTTGTTCGGAGTCCCGGATGAGATCCCGGACGTCACGAGGAGTTCCGGAATGGTCCGGAGGTAAAGATTTATATATGGGAAGTCCTGTTTTGGTCACCGGAAGAGTTTCGGGGTTTATCGGTAACGTACCGGGACCACCGGGAGGGTCCCGGGGGTCCACCAAGTGGGGCCACCAACCCCAGAAGGTTGCGTGGGCCAAGGATGGTGAGGGACCAGCCCCTAAGTGGGCTGGTGCGCCTCCCACAAGGCCCAAGGGGCAGCAAGGAGGAAAAAAAGGGGAAACCCAAGGCTTAGATGGGCCTAAGGCCCACCCTAGGGGGCGCCTCCCTCTCTCCCCCTCTTGGCCGCCCCCCTTGCTCCCCATCTAGGGCTGCCGCCCCCCTAGGGGTGGGAACCCTAGAGGGGGCGCAGCCCCTCCCCCTCTCCTATATATATGAGGCCTAGGGCTGCCCATAAGACACGCGATTCGATCTCTCGTTGGTGCAGCCCTGCATCTCTCTCTTCCTCCTCTTCTGTGGTGCTTGGCGAAGCCCTGCAGGATTGCCACGCTCCTTCATCACCACCACGCCGTTGTGCTGCTGCTGGATGGAGTCTTCCTCAACCTCTCCCTCTCTCCTTGCTGGATCAAGGCTTGGGAGACGTCACCGGGCTGTACGTGTGTTGAACGCGGAGGTGCCGTCCGTTCGGCACTTGGTCATCGGTGATTTGGATCACGACGAGTACGACTTCATCAACCACGTTCACTTGAACGCTTCCGCTTAGCGATCTACAAGGGTATGTAGATGCACTCTCCTTCCTTTCGTTGCTAGTCTCTCCATAGATAGATCTTGGTGACACGTAGGAAAATTTTGAATTTCTGCAACGTTCCCCAACAGTGGCATCATGAGCTAGGTCTATTGCGTAGATTCTATGCACGAGTAGAACACAAAGTAGTTGTGGGCGTTGATTTTATTCAATATGCTTGCCATTACTAGTCTTATCTTGATTCGACGGTATCGTGGGATGAAGCGGCCCGGACCAACCTTACACGTACTATTACGTGAGACCGGTTCCGCCGACAAACATGCACTAGTTGCATAAGGTGGCTGGCGAGTGTCTGTCTCTCCCACTTTAGTCGGATCGGATTCGATGAAAAGGGTCCTTATGAAGGGTAAATAGCAATTGGCATATCACATTGTGGTCTTTGCGTAGGTAAGAAACGTTCTTGCTAGAAACCCATAGCAGCCACGTAAAACATGCAAACAACAATTAGAGGACGTCTAACTTGTTTTTGCAGGGTATGCTATGTGATGTGATATGGCCAAAGGATGTGATGAATGATATATGTGATGTATGAGATTGATCATGTTGGAGGAGACGTCATCCGTTCTGTACGTGTGTTGAACGCGGAGGCACCGTCCGTTCGGTGCTAAGATCATCGGTGATTTGAATCACGTCGTGTTCGACTACATCATCCCCGTTCTTTGAACGCTTCCGCTCGCGATCTACAAGGTACGTAGATGCATCTAATCACTCGTTGCTAGATGAACTCCTAGATGGATCTTGGTGAAACCGTAGGAAAATTTTTGTTTTCTACAACGTTCCCCAACAGTGGCATCATGAGCTAGGTCTATGCGTAGTTCTCTTGCACGAGTAGAACACAAAGTAGTTGTGGGCGTTGATTTTGTTCAATATGCTTGCCGTTACTAGTCTTATCTTGATTCGGCGGCATCGTGGGATGAAGCGGCGCGGACCGACCTTACACGTACTCTTACGTGAGACAGGTTCCACCGACTGACATGCACTAGTTGCATAAGGTGGCTAGCGGGTGTCTGTCTCTCCTACTTTAGTCGGATCGGATTCGATGAAAAGGGTCCTTATGAAGGGTAAATAGCAATTGGCATATCACGTTGTGGTCTTTGCGTAGGTAAGAAACGTTCTTGCTAGAAACCCATAGCAGCCACGTAAAACATGCAAACAACAATTAGAGAACGTCTAACTTGTTTTTGCAGGGTATGCTATGTGATGTGATATAGCCAAAGTTGTGATGAATGATGAATGATCTATATGTGATGTATGAGATGTTCATGCTATTGTAATAGGAATCACAACTTACATGTCGATGAGTATGACGGTGACAGGATGATCATGGAGCCCCAAGATGGAGATCAAAGGAGCTATGTGATACTGGCCATATCATGTCACTATTATTATTTGATTGCATGTGATGTTTATCATGTTTTGCATCTTGTTTGCTTAGAACGACGGTAGTAAATAAGATGATCCCTCATAATAATTTCAAGAAAGTGTTCCCCCTAACTGTGCACTGTTGCTACAGTTCGTCGTTTCGAAGCACCACGTGATGATCGGGTGTGATAGATCCTTACGTTCACATACAACGGGTGTAAGACAGATTTACACACGCAATACACTTAGGTTGACTTGACGAGCCTAGCATGTGCATAGACATGGCCTCGGAACACAGAAGACCGAAAGGTCGAGCATGAGTCGTATAGAAGATACGATCAACATGAAGATGTTCACCGATGTTGACTAGTCCGTGTCACGTGATGATCGGACACGGCCTAGCCAACTCGGATCATGTTATACTTAGATGACTAGAAGAGGGATGTCTATCTAAGTGGGAGTTCATTAATAATTTGATTAGATGAACTTAATTATCATGAACTTAGTCTAAAATCTTTACAATATGTCTTGTAGATCAAATGGCCAATGTTGTATTCAATTTCAACGCGTTCCTAGAGAAAACCAAGCTGAAAGACGATGGCAGCAACTATACGGACTGGGTCCGGAACCTGAGGATCATCCTCATAGCTGCCAAGAAAGATTATGTCCTACAAGCACCGCTAGGTGATCCACCCGTCCCACAGAACCAAGACGCTATGAACGCTTGGCAGACACGTACTGATGACTACTCCCTCGTTCAGTGCGGCATGCTTTACAGCCTAGAGCCGGGGCTCCAAAAGCGTTTTGAGAGACATGGAGCATATGAGATGTTCGAAGAGCTGAAAATGGTTTTCCAAGATCATGCCCGGGTCGAGAGATATGAAGTCTCCGACAAATTCTTCAGCTGTAAGATGGAGGAAAATAGTTCTGTCAGTGAGCACATACTCACTATGTCTGGGTTACATAACCGCTTGACTCAGCTGGGAGTTAATCTCCCGGATGATGCGGTCATTGACAGAATCCTCCAGTCGCTTCCACCAAGCTACAAGAGCTTTGTGATGAACTTCAATATGCAGGGGATGGAAAAGACCATTCCTGAAGTATTTGCAATGCTGAAATCAGCAGAGGTAGAAGTCAAGAAGGAACATAAAGTGTTGATGGTCAATAAAACCACTAAGTTCAAGAAGGGCAGGGTAAAAAGAACTTTGAGAAGGACGGCAAGGAAGTTGCTGCGCCCGGCAAGCAAGCTGCTAGGAAGAAGAAGTCAAAGTGTGGACCCAAGCCTGAGACAGAGTGCTTTTATTGCAAAGGGAAGGGTCACTGGAAGCGGAACTGCCCCAAATACTTAGCGGACAAGAAGGCCGGCAAAACAAAAGGTATATGTGATATACATGTAATTGATGTGTACCTTACCAGTACTCGTAGTAACTCCTGGGTATTTGATACCGGTGCCGTTGCTCATATTTGTAACTCACAGCAGGAGCTGCAGAATAAACAGAGACTGGTAAAGGACGAGGTGACGATGCGCGTCGGGAATGGTTCCAAGGTCGATGTGATCGCCGTCGGCACGCTACCTCTACATTTACCTACGGGATTAGTTATAAACCTCAATAATTGTTATTTCGTGCCAAGTTTGAGCATGAATATTGTATCGGGATCTCGTTTAATACGAGATGGCTACTCATTTAAATCTGAGAATAATGGTTGTTCTATTTATATGAGAGATATGTTTTATGGTCATGCTCCGATGGTCAATGGTTTATTCTTAATGAATCTCGAACGTAATATTACACATATTCATAGTGTGAATACCAAAAGATGTAAAGTTGATAACGATAGTCCCACATACTTGTGGCACTGCCGCCTTGGTCACATAGGTATCAAACGCATGAAGAAGCTCCATGCAGATGGACTTTTAGAGTCTCTTGATTATGAATCATTTGACACGTGCGAACCATGCCTCATGGGTAAAATGACCAAGACTCCGTTCGCAGGAACAATGGAGCGAACAACCAACTTATTGGAAATCATACATACTGATGTGTGCGGTCCAATGAGTGTTGAGGCTCGCGGTGGCTATCGTTATGTTCTCACCCTCACTGATGACTTAAGTAGATATGGGTATGTCTACTTAATGAAACACAAGTCTGAAACCTTTGAAAAGTTCAAAGAATTTCAGAGTGAAGTTGAAAATCAACGTGACAGGAAAATCAAGTTTCTACGATCAGATCGTGGAGGAGAATACTTGAGTCACGAATTTGGCACACACTTAAGAAAATATGGAATAGTTTCACAACTCACGCCGCCTGGAACACCTCAGCGTAATGGTGTGTCCGAACGTCGTAATCGCACAAGTTTCTACGATCAGATCGTGGAGGAGAATACTTGAGTCACGAATTTGGCACACACTTAAGAAAATGTGGAATAGTTTCACAACTCACGCCGCCTGGAACACCTCAGCGTAATGGTGTGTCCGAACGTCGTAATCGCACTCTATTAGATATGGTGCGATCTATGATGTCTCTTATCGATTTACCGTTATCTTTTTGGGGCTATGCTTTAGAGACTGCCGCATTCACTTTAAGTAGGGCTCCGTCGAAATCCGTTGAGACGACACCGTTTGAATTATGGTTTGGGAAGAAACCTAAGCTGTCGTTTCTAAAAGTTTGGGGATGCGATGCTTATGTCAGGAAACTTCAACCTGAAATGCTCGAACCCAAATCGGAAAAATGCGTCTTCATAGGATACCCTAAAGAAACCATTGGGTATATCTTCTACCTCAGATCCGAAGGCAAGATCTTTGTTGCCAAGAATGGATCCTTTCTGGAGAAAGAGTTTCTCTCGAAAGAAGTAAGTGGGAGGAAAGTAGAACTTGATGAAGTATTACCTCTTGAACCGGAAAATGGCGCAACTCAAGAAAATGTTCCTGAGGCGCCTGCACCGACTAGAGAGGAAGTTATTGATGATGATCAAGATACTTCTGATCAAGCTCCTACTGAAATTCGAAGGTCCACAAGGACACGTTCCGCACCAGAGTGGTACGGCAACCCTGTCTTGGAAATCATGTTGTTAGACAAGAGTGAACCTTCGAACTATGAAGAAGCGATGGCAGGCCCGGATTCCGACAAATGGCTAGAAGCCATGAAATCCGAGATAGGATCCATGTATGAAAACAAAGTATGGACTTTGACTGACTTGCCCGTTGAACGGCGAGCCATAGAAAATAAATGGATCTTCAAGAAGAAGACAGACGCGGATGGTAATGTGACCATCTATAAAGCTCGGCTTGTCGCTAAGGGTTATCGATAAGTTCAAGGAGTTGACTACGATGAGACTTTCTCACCGGTAGCGAAGCTAAAGTCCGTCCGAATCATGTTAGCAATTGCCGCATTCTACGATTATGAGATATGGCAAATGGACGTCAAAACGGCATTCCTTAATGGTTTCCTTAAGGAAGAGTTGTATATGATGCAGCCGGAAGGTTTTGTCGATCCTAAGAATGCTGACAAGGTGTGCAAGCTCCAACGCTCGATTTATGGGCTGGTGCAAGCATCTCGGAGTTGGAACATTCGCTTTGATGAGATGATCATAGCGTTTGGGTTTACGCAGACTTATGGAGAAGCCTGCGTTTACAAGAAAGTGAGTGGGAGCTCTGTAGCATTTCTCATACTATATGTAGATGACATACTTTTGATGGGAAATGATATAGAACTCTTGGACAGCATCAAGGCCTACTTGAATAAGAGTTTTTCAATGAAGGACCTTGGAGAAGCTGCTTATATATTAGGCATCAAGATCTATAGGGAAAGATCAAGACGCCTCATAGGTCTTTCACAAAGCACATACCTTGATAAGATTTTGAAGAAGTTCAAAATGGATCAGTCCAAGAAAGGGTTCTTACCTGTTTTGCAAGGTATGAAATTGAGCTCAGCTCAATGCCCAACCACGGCAGAAGAGATAGAAGAGATGAGTATCATCCCCTATGCCTCAGCCATAGGTTCTATTATGTATGCCATGCTGTGTACCAGACCTGATGTAAACCTTGCCGTAAGTTTGGTAGGAAGGTACCAAAGTAATCCCGGCAAGGAACACTGGACAGCGGTCAAGAATATCCTGAAGTACCTGAAAAGGACTAAGGAAATGTTTCTCGTTTATGGAGGTGACGAAGAGCTCGTCGTAAAGGGTTACGTCGACGCTAGCTTCGACACAGATCTGGATGACTCTAAGTCACAAACCGGATACGTGTATATGTTGAATGGTGGAGCAGTGAGCTGGTGCAGCTGCAAACAGAGCGTCGTGGCGGGATCTACATGTGAAGGAGAGTACATGGCAGCCTCGGAGGCAGCACATGAAGCAATATGGGTGAAGGAGTTCATCACCGACCTAGGAGTCATACCCAATGCGTCGGGGCCAATCAAACTCTTTTGTGACAACACTGGAGCTATTGCACTTGCCAAGGAGCCCAGGTTTCACAAGAAGACAAGGCACATCAAGCGTCGCTTCAACTCCATTCGTGAAAATGTTCAAAATGGAGACATAGAGATTTGTAAAGTATTGGGATACCGACGATCGAGTCTCGGGCAAGTAACATACCGATTGACAAAGGGAATTGTATACGGGGTTGATTAATCCTCGACATCGTGGTTCATCCGATGAGATCATCGTGGAGCATGTGGGAACCATCATGGGTATCCAGATCCCGCTGTTGGTTATTGACCGGAGAGTCGTCTCGGTCATGTCTGCTTGTCTCCCGAACCCGTAGGGTCTACACACTTAAGGTTCGGTGACACTAGGGTTATGAAGATATGTATATGCAGTAATCCGAATGTTGTTCGGAGTCCCGGATGAGATCCCGGATGTCACGAGGAGTTCCAGAATGGTCCGGAGGTAAAGAATTATATATAGGAAGTGTTGTTTCGGCCATCGGGACAAGTTTTGGGGTTATCGGTATTGTACCGGGACCACCGGAGGGGTCCCGTGGGCCCACCGGGTGGGGCCACCTGTCCCGGGGGGCCACATGGGCTGTAGGGGGTGCGCCTTGGCCTATATGGGCCAAGGGCACCAGCCCTACTAGGCCCATGCGCCTAGGGTTTCCACCACGGAGGAGTCCAAGTGATGGAAGGCACCCCGAGGTGCCTTGGGGGGGAGGGAAACTTTCCCCTGGCCGCCGCACCTAGGAGATTAGATCTCCTAGGCTGCGCACCACCCCCCCTTGGCCCTCCTATATATAGTGGGGGAGAGGAGGGACTTCATACCTCAGCCTTTGGTGCTTCCTCTCTCCCCGTTACGTCTCTCTCTCGCAGTATAGGCGAAGCCCTGCTACTGTGACGCCCTGCATCCACCACCACGCCGTCGTGTTGCTGGATCTTCATCAACCTCTCTTCCCCCCTTGCTGGATCAAGAAAGGAGGAGACGTCATCCGTTCTGTACGTGTGTTGAACGCGGAGGCACCGTCCGTTCGGTGCTAAGATCATCGGTGATTTGAATCACGACGTGTTCGACTACATCATCCCCGTTCTTTGAACGCTTCCGCTCGCGATCTACAAGGTACGTAGATGCATCTAATCACTCGTTGCTAGATGAACTCCTAGATGGATCTTGGTGAAACCGTAGGAAAATTTTTGTTTTCTACAACGTTCCCCAACAGTGGCATCATGAGCTAGGTCTATGCGTAGTTCTCTTGCACGAGTAGAACACAAAGTAGTTGTGGGCGTTGATTTTGTTCAATATGCTTGCCATTACTAGTCTTATCTTGATTCGGCGGCATCGTGGGATGAAGCGGCCCGGACCGACCTTACACGTACTCTTACGTGAGACAGGTTCCACCGACTGACATGCACTAGTTGCATAAGGTGGCTAGCGGGTGTCTGTCTCTCCTACTTTAGTCGGATCGGATTCGATGAAAAGGGTCCTTATGAAGGGTAAATAGCAATTGGCATATCACGTTGTGGTCTTTGCGTAGGTAAGAAACGTTCTTGCTAGAAACCCATAGCAGCCACGTAAAACATGCAAACAACAATTAGAGAACGTCTAACTTGTTTTTGCAGGGTATGCTATGTGATGTGATATGGCCAAAGTTGTGATGAATGATGAATGATCTATATGTGATGTATGAGATGTTCATGCTATTGTAATAGGAATCACAACTTACATGTCGATGAGTATGACGGTGACAGGATGATCATGGAGCCCCAAGATGGAGATCAAAGGAGCTATGTGATACTGGCCATATCATGTCACTATTATTATTTGATTGCATGTGATGTTTATCATGTTTTGCATCTTGTTTGCTTAGAACGACGGTAGTAAATAAGATGATCCCTCATAATAATTTCAAGAAAGTGTTCCCCCTAACTGTGCACCGTTGCTACAGTTCGTCGTTTCGAAGCACCACGTGATGATCGGGTGTGATAGATCCTTACGTTCACACACAACGGGTGTAAGACAGATTTACACACGCAATACACTTAGGTTGACTTGACGAGCCTAGCATGTGCATAGACATGGCCTCGGAACACAGAAGACCGAAAGGTCGAGCATGAGTCGTATAGAAGATATGATCAACATGAAGATGTTCACCGACGTTGACTAGTCCGTGTCACATGATGATCGGACACGGCCTAGCCAACTCGGATCATGTTATACTTAGATGACTAGAAGAGGGATGTCTATCTAAGTGGGAGTTCATTAATAATTTGATTAGATGAACTTAATTATCATGAACTTAGTCTAAAATCTTTACAATATGTCTTGTAGATCAAATGGCCAACGTTGTATTCAATTTCAACGCGTTCCTAGAGAAAACCAAGCTGAAAGACGATGGCAGCAACTATACGGACTGGGTCCGGAACCTGAGGATCATCCTCATAGCTGCCAAGAAAAAATATGTCCTACAAGCACCGCTAGGTGATCCACCCGTCCCACAGAACCAAGACGCTATGAACGCTTGGCAGACACGTACTGATGAATACTCCCTCGTTCAGTGCGGCATGCTTTACAGCCTAGAGCCGGGGCTCCAAAAGCGTTTTGAGAGACATGGAGCATATGAGATGTTCGAAGAGCTGAAAATGGTTTTCCAAGCTCATGCCCGGGTTGAGAGATATGAAGTCTCCGACAAATTCTTCAGCTGTAAGATGGAGGAAAATAGTTCTGTCAGTGAGCACATACTCACTATGTCTGGGTTACATAACCGCTTGACTCAGCTGGGAGTTAATCTCCCGGATGATGCGGTCATTGACAGAATCCTCTAGTCGCTTCCACCAAGCTACAAGAGCTTTGTGATGAACTTCAATATGCAGGGGATGGAAAAGACCATTCCTGAAGTATTTGCAATGCTGAAATCAGCAGAGGTAGAAGTCAAGAAGGAACATAAAGTGTTGATGGTCAATAAAACCACTAAGTTCAAGAAGGGCAAGGGTAAAAAGAACTTTGAGAAGGACGGCAAGGAAGTTGCCGCGCCCGGCAAGCAAGCTGCTAGGAAGAAGAAGTCAAAGTGTGGACCCAAGCCTGAGACAGAGTGCTTTTATTGCAAAGGGAAGGGTCACTGGAAGCGGAACTGCCCCAAATACTTAGCGGACAAGAAGGCCGACAAAACAAAAGGTATATGTGATATACATGTAATTGATGTGTACCTTACCAGTACTCGTAGTAACCCCTGGGTATTTGATACCGGTGTCGTTGCTCATATTTGTAACTCACAGCAGGAGCTGCAGAATAAACAGAGACTGGTAAAGGACGAGGTGACGATGCGCGTCGGGAATGGTTCCAAGGTCGATGTGATCGCCATCGGCACGCTACCTCTATATTTACCTACGGGATTAGTTATAAACCTCAATAATTGTTATTTCGTGCCAAGTTTGAGCATGAATATTGTATCGGGATCTCGTTTAATACGAGATGGCTACTCATTTAAATCTGAGAATAATGGTTGTTCTATTTATATGAGATATATGTTTTATGGTCATGCTCCGATGGTCAATGGTTTATTCTTAATGAATCTCGAACGTAATATTACACATATTCATAGTGTGAATACCAAAAGAAGTAAAGTTGATAACGATAGTCCCACATACTTGTGGCACTGCCGCCTTGGTCACATAGGTATCAAACGCATGAAGAAGCTCCATACAGATGGACTTTTAGAGTCTCTTGATTATGAATCATTTGACACGTGCGAACCATGCCTCATGGGTAAAATGACCAAGACTCCGTTCGCAGGAACAATGGAGCGAGCAACCAACTTATTGGAAATCATACATACTGATGTGTGCGGTCCAATGAGTGTTGAGGCTCGCGGTGGCTATCGTTATGTTCTCACCCTCACTGATGACTTAAGTAGATATGGGTATGTCTACTTAATGAAACACAAGTCTGAAACCTTTGAAAAGTTCAAAGAATTTCAGAGTGAAGTTGAAAATCAACGTGACAGGAAAATCAAGTTTCTACGATCAGATCGTGGAGGAGAATACTTGAGTCACGAATTTGGCACACACTTAAGAAAATGTGGAATAGTTTCACAAGTCACGCCGTCTGGAACACCTCAGCGTAATGGTGTGTCCGAACATCGTAATTGCACAAGTTTCTACGATCAGATCGTGGAGGAGAATACTTGAGTCACGAATTTGGCACACACTTAAGAAAATGTGGAATAGTTTCACAACTCACGCCGCCTGGAACACCTCAGCGTAATGGTGTGTCCAAACGTCATAATCGCACTCTATTAGATATGGTGCGATCTATGATGTCTCTTACCGATTTACCGTTATCTTTTTGGGGCTATGCTTTAGAGACTGCCGCATTCACTTTAAATAGGGCTCCGTCGAAATCCGTTGAGACGACACCGTTTGAATTATGGTTTGGGAAGAAACCTAAGCTGTCGTTTCTAAAAGTTTGGGGATGCGATGCTTATGTCAGGAAACTTCAACCTGAAAAGCTCGAACCCAAATCGGAAAAATGCGTCTTCATAGGATACCCTAAAGAAACCATTGGGTATATCTTCTACCTCAGATCCGAAGGCAAGATCTTTGTTGCCAAGAATGGATCCTTTCTGGAGAAAGAGTTTCTCTCGAAAGAAGTAAGTGGGAGGAAAGTAGAACTTGATGAAGTATTACCTCTTGAACCGGAAAATGGCGCAACTCAAGAAAATGTTCCTGAGGCGCCTGCACCGACTAGAGAGGAAGTTATTGATGATGATCAAGATACTTCTGATCAAGCTCCTACTGAAATTCGAAGGTCCACAAGGACATGTTCCGCACCAGAGTGGTACGGCAACCCTGTCTTGGAAATCATGTTGTTAGACAACAGTGAACCTTCGAACTATGAAGAAGCGATGGCAGGCCCGGATTCCGACAAATGGCTAGAAGCCATGAAATCCGAGATAGGATCCATGTATGAAAACAAAATATGGACTTTGACTGACTTGCCCGTTGAACGGCGAGCCATAGAAAATAAATGGATCTTCAAGAAGAAGACAGACGCGGATGGTAATGTGACCATCTATAAAGCTCGGCTTGTCACTAAGGGTTATCGACAAGTTCAAGGAGTTGACAACGATGAGACTTTCTCACCGATAGCGAAGCTAAAGTCCGTCCGAATCATGTTAGCAATTGCCGCATTCTACGATTATGAGATATGGCAAATGGACGTCAAAACGGCATTCCTTAATGGTTTCCTTAAGGAAGAGTTGTATATGATGCAGCCGGAAGGTTTTGTCGATCCTAAGAATGCTGACAAGGTGTGCAAGCTCCAACGCTCGATTTATGGGCTGGTGCAAGCATCTCGGAGTTGGAACATTCGCTTTGATGAGATGATCAAAGCGTTTGGGTTTACGCAGACTTATGGAGAAGCCTGCGTTTACAAGAAAGTGAGTGGGAGCTCTGTAGCATTTCTCATACTATATGTAGATGACATACTTTTGATGGGAAATGATATAGAACTCTTGGACAGCATCAAGGCCTACTTGAATAAGAGTTTTTCAATGAAGGACCTTGGAGAAGCTGCTTATATATTAGGCATCAAGATCTATAGGGAAAGATCAAGACGCCTCATAGGTCTTTCACAAAGCACATACCTTGATAAGATTTTGAAGACGTTCAAAATGGATCAGTCCAAGAAAGGGTTCTTGCCTGTTTTGCAAGGTATGAAATTAAGCTCAGCTCAATGCCCAACCACGGCAGAAGAGATAGAAGAGATGAGTATCATCCCCTATGCCTCAGCCATAGGTTCTATTATGTATGCCATGCTGTGAACCAGACCTGATGTAAACCTTGCCGTAAGTTTGGTAGGAAGGTACCAAAGTAATCCCGGCAAGGAACACTGGACAGCGGTCAAGAATATCCTGAAGTACCTGAAAAGGACTAAGGAAATGTTTCTCGTTTATGGAGGTGACGAAGAGCTCGTCGTAAAGGGTTACGTCGACGCTAGCTTCGACACAGATCTGGATGACTCTAAGTCACAAACCGGATACGTGTATATGTTGAATGGTAGAGCAGTGAGCTGGTGCAGCTGCAAACAGAGCGTCGTGGCGGGATCTACATGTGAAGCTGAGTACATGGCAGCCTCGGAGGCAGCACATGAAGCAATATGGGTGAAGGAGTTCATCACCGACCTAGGAGTCATACCCAATGCATCGGGGCCAATCAAACTCTTTTGTGACAACACTGGAGCTATTGCACTTGCCAAGGAGCCCAGGTTTCACAAGAAGACAAGGCACATCAAGTGTCGCTTCAACTCCATTCGTGAAAATGTTCAAAATGGAGACATAGAGATTTGTAAAGTACATACGGACCTGAATGTAGCAGATCCGTTGACTAAACCTCTCCCTAGGGCAAAACATGATCAACACCAGAATTCCATGGGTGTTCGATTCATCACAATGTAACTAGATTATTGACTCTAGTGCAAGTGGGAGACTGTTGGAAATATGCCCTAGAGGCAATAATAAAAGCATTATTATTATATTTCTTTGTTCATGATAATTGTCTTTATTCATGCTATAACTGTATTATCCGGAAATCGTAATACACGTGTGAATACATAGACCATAATATGTCCCTAGTAAGCCTCTAGTTGACTAGCTCGTTGATCAACAGATAGTCATGATTTCCTGGCTATGGATATTGGATGTCATTGATAACGGGATCACATCATTAGGAGAATGATGTGATGGACAAGACCCAATCCTAAGCATAGCACAAAGATCGTGTAGTTCGTTTGCTAGAGCTTTTCCAATGTCAAGTATCTTTTCCTTTGACCATGAGATCGTGTAACTCCCGGATACCGTAGGAGTGCTTTGGGTGTATCAAACGTCACAACGTAACTGGGTGACTATAAAGGTGCATTACAGGTATCTCCGAAAGTGTCTGTTGGGTTGACACGGATCGAGACTGGGATTTGTCACTCCATATAACGGAGAGGTATCACTGGGCCCACTCGGTAATGCATCATCATTATGAGCTCAAGGTGACCAAGTGGTTGGTCACGGGATCATGCATTACGGTACGAGTAAAGTGACTTGCCGGTAACGAGATTGAACAAGGTATTAGGATACCGACGATCGAGTCTCGGGCAAGTAACATACCGATTGACAAAGGGAATTGTATACGGGGTTGATTAATCCTCGACATCGTGGTTCATCCGATGAGATCATCGTGGAGCATGTGGGAACCATCATGGGTATCCAGATCCCGCTGTTGGTTATTGACCGGAGAGTCGTCTCGGTCATGTCTGCTTGTCTCCCGAACCCGTAGGGTCTACACACTTAAGGTTCGGTGACGCTAGGGTTATGAAGATATGTATATGCAGTAATCCGAGTGTTGTTCGGAGTCCCGGATGAGATCCCGGACGTCACGAGGAGTTCCGGAATGGTCCGGAGGTAAAGAATTATATATAGGAAGTGTTGTTTCGGCCATCGGGACAAGTTTTGGGGTTATCGGTATTGTACCGGGACCACCGGAGGGGTCCCGTGGGCCCACCGGGTGGGGCCACCTGTCCCGAGGGGCCACATGGGCTGTAGGGGGTGCGCCTTGGCCTATATGGGCCAAGGGCACCAGCCCTACTAGGCCCATGCGCCTAGGGTTTCCACCACGGAGGAGTCCAAGTGGTGGAAGGCACCCCGAGGTGCCTTGGGGGGGAGGGAAACCCTCCCCTGGCCGCCGCACCTAGGAGATTAGATCTCCTAGGCTGCGCACCACCCCCCTTGGCCCTCCTATATATAGTGGGGGAGAGGAGGGACTTCATACCTCAGCCTTTGGTGCTTCCTCTCTCCCCGTTACGTCTCTCTCTCGCAGTATAGGCGAAGCCCTGCTACTGTGATGCCCTGCATCCACCACCACGCCGTCGTGTTGCTGGATCTTCATCAACCTCTCTTCCCCCCTTGCTGGATCAAGAAAGGAGGAGACGTCATCCGTTCTGTACGTGTGTTGAACGCGGAGGCACCGTCCGTTCGGTGCTAAGATCATCGGTGATTTGAATCACGTCGTGTTCGACTACATCATCCCCGTTCTTTGAACGCTTCCGCTCGCGATCTACAAGGTACGTAGATGCATCTAATCACTCGTTGCTAGATGAACTCCTAGATGGATCTTGGTGAAACCGTAGGAAAATTTTTGTTTTCTGCAACGTCCCCCAACAGCAAGGAGGAAAAAAAGGGGAAACCCTAGGCTTAGATGGGCCTAAGGCCCACCCTAGGGGGCGCCTCTCTCTCTCCCCCTCTTGGCCGCCCCCCTTGCTCCCCATCTAGGGCTGCCGCCCCCGCTAGGGGTGGGAACCCTAGAGGGGGCGCAGTCCCTCCCCTTCCCCTATATATATGAGGCCTAGGGCTGCCCATAAGACACGCGATTCGATCTCTCATTGGTGCAGCCCTGCATCTCTCTCTTCCTCCTCTTCTGTGGTGCTTGGCGAAGCCCTGCAGGATTTCCACGCTCCTCCATCACCACCACGCCGTTGTGCTGCTGCTGGATGGAGTCTTCCTCAACCTCTCCCTCTCTCCTTGCTGGATCAAGGCTTGGGAGACGTCACCGGGTTGTACGTGTGTTGAACGCGGAGGTGCCGTCCGTTCGACACTTGGTCACCGGTGATTTGGATCACGACGAGTACGACTCCATCAACCCCGTTCACTTGAACGCTTCCGCTTAGCGATCTACAAGGGTATGTAGATGCACTCTCCTTCCCTTCGTTGCTAGTCTCTCCATAGATAGATCTTGGTGACACGTAGGAAAATTTTGAATTTCTGCAACGTTACCCAACATATTGTTGATTTATTTTGTTTGTTTGATCATTTTTGCTCATGTATATGTGGTTTGTGCGGCGCGCGCGCTGTATTTTTGCGCTCTGCTGGAGCGGTGCACGCGCGCTGCGTTATAGCGCGGCTGCTGGAGCCAGCGCAGGCGGGCGCGCCAAACCAGCCGAAGCACGCGTGGCAAACAGGTATTTTGCGTGCGGCGCATAGCACGACTGTTGGAGATGCTCTAAAGAAAAAAATCGGAAACCACCACCGCATGCCGCCCGACAAAGCAGATTGACCAGAGTAAAACAAATCCAAAAACGCATCGCTAGATCCACCACAGAGCGCACCCCGCTATATCCTCCACTATTTATCGTGTCGCATCCTGATTGGCCAGATTTTCACTGATAGGAAAAAGTCAAAAAAAGCAGGATAAATAAAACCTAACCAGATTTAGTATATTTAGAATTTTTTATAATATATGTTTCGCTAATTAAATTGAAGCCCTAAAAACCAGTTCCCGACTTGCAAATGCAACAAGAGGGAGTAGCTGGTTTCTTTTTAGAAGTTGATGCCAATTGGAATTATTCCAGCAAAGTAGCATAGACTATCAAAATTTATAATATTATAGTACACAAATGTACATATATTTTTCTGAACATTTCTCTTTCAGATGTGTACGGTGCAAGATGTTCATTTGCAAAAGAAATTGTTTTTCGAGATTTTTTGTGTGTAGTATGAGTATGAAATATGAGAGTAAATGACCATCACTTTGAAGGCTAGGTTTACAGAAAATACTATGTTACATTCTTTTTGCAGAAAACAACACGTCTTGTGTAAATTTTTTGTAAAAATCACTGATCGGCGGATTAAAGCACTTTGAAGAAGTTTATGATAGATGGGTCCCATTCATAAGGAGCTGACTTGGAAAAAAAATGCCACCTGGGCACTTTGACCGGTCAAAATTCCCTTCCTGGCGCGACCCACGTATTTGCCCTCCATCTCTCACGCGAACGCGCTCACGCCCGGCAGCCAGCCACGAGCCCGACTCCATCTTCCTCCGCCGGCGTGGTCCGCTCGTCCCCACGCCCCGCCTTCTTCCACCACCCCTGGATTCGGCCCAACTGCGACGCGGCGCCGCCGCGCCGTCCTCGATCTGGATCGGGACGCCGCCACTCCCTTTTCTCTTCTCCGCCCCACGACGACGGCAAACGGTGGGAGGGCCAACAGCGACTAACACGCGCGCAGAGGCAGGGCGGCGGACGGCAGCTGTCTTGCCTTCTCGGAGAGCCGGCCGCCGAAGTAGAACAGCCAGGCATTGATGGCGCCTGCGCCATGGCTCGTATCCACGCCACCGGCGGCATGCCGAAGAGAGCCAGCTGGGCGAATCCCACGCCGCCGACCGCCGAGCAGGTGGTGCCCTGCTGTGGGCGGGACAACTGGTTCGCCCAGTTTTGCAGCGGGGAGATGGCGTCTCCGGCCACCAGCGCGAAATTCGCCCAAGTTGAGCGCTGAACTTAAACTGGCATGCAGTTCTTGCGCGGAGCTGTGGCTGTGTTGTACCCGTTGCAATGGCGCCGGTGGCCGGATACATCACATACATACATGGTCGTGTCGCCCAGTTCGCCCAGTTTAAGCTCAGCCACACGAGCTGCATCACCGGTCGACGCAGCTGCTCTTGTACACGTGGCGATTTTGACTAGTCAAGGTGCCCAGGTGGTCTTTTTTTGCCAAGTCACCACCTGACAACCGAGACCCATTTGTCATAAACGGGCTTAACGTCCTCTAATCCGTCGATCAGTATTATTTACAAAAAATTACCATAGACATGGCGGTTTCTGTCAAAAAAAAGTAAGATAGTGTTTTTTCATAACCTAGCCTTCAATGTAGTGGTTTCTTGCAATTTACTCAAAATATGAGGAGGTTCAAATACGCCCCACGAGAGCTTACCTGATTTTTTTCCCTCAGAAAACTTTTATAGTTTCACGGGTTGATCGATTGTTTAGTATTGCACTTAACACATGGTCGTAGTTTGTTACCGGTGGTAGCAGGCACATGGTCTAAGGGCATCTCTAGCCATTGGCCCCCCAGGGGGCGTCTAAAAGCGTCGCCTGGGGGTGAGCTGGCGTAAAAAAGGCCCTGGGGGCGAGTCGGCCCCCAGGGCCGCCCCCAGGCACGTATTAAAAAACAAAAAAAAAACGTTCGGCGAAGTTATGATAAAAACTAGTTAAATTTCGGCCAAACATTACAAATTTCAGCGAAATTCATCCAAACATTACATTAACCTAATCTAGAAAAAAAGAAAGGGGGAAGCCGTCGCCGCCATCGTCGTCGTCGGCCTTCTCCTCCTTGACGTGAGCGCCCCTGCTGGACCCCTGCCCGGCGTCGCCATGGCAAACAGGCGGCGGCGCGTCGTCGTCGCTGCTGTCGCATAGGACGACAACCCCGCCTTCCTCGCGGCCGTGCCGGCGCTCCTCGAAGCGGCGTAGGGCGGCGCGCTGGCGCTCCTTCTCCTTCTCGCGGCGCGCCTTCTCCATCGCAATGGAGTCCTGGCTCGCCCATTCGAGGGCGGCGTCGTCGTCGTCGGCGAACTCGGCCTTCACCGGCGCCAGCGGCTCCGTCTTCACCGGCGCCAGCCCCGGCTCCGTCTTCGGCTTGACGAAGCGCGGAGGAGCCCCCGACGAGGGGGCGCGCCAGCCGCCCTCGTTGATGACGATGCCGGCGCTGCGAGTGCGCCGACCGAGCGGCGTCTCCGCCGCGGGCTCGGCCTTGACGCCGAGCAGCGCCGGAGAGCCGGAGGAGTGGGAAGAAGAACGGGACAACGAGGAGGAAGAAGAGGATGCGCCGAACCTTCTTGGAGCCCATGGCCCGGCGCGGCGGTGCTGCGCCGGGGCGACCGCCCTCGCCGGGGGGTACGCCAACGGCGGGTTGTTGCCGCCCTCGAGGTGCGTGAGCACGCCCTCGAGTGTGTGGCCGGGGACGCCCCACCAGAGGTAGCGTCCCTCGCTGTTCTGCCGGCTGCCGACCACCGGCGCACCGTTGGTGGACGCCAACCGCTGCTGTTGGCGGCGCTCGAAGTACGCCGCCCAGGCCGCGTGGTTGTCGGCGGCGTACTGGGGGAGGGAGAGGTCGGCGTCGGTGAGGGACGCGCGCACGATGTTGACCTCCTCGGCGAAGTACCTCGGGTCCACCGCGGGGTCGGGCACCGGGGGAATGGGCACTCCCCCGGCGCTGAGTCTCCATCCCCTCGGCCCGGCGCGCATGTCCGGCGGCGCCGGGATGTTCGCCTGGAACAGGAGCCACGACTCCTGTTTGCGCAGCGAACGGCGGCCGAAGCCGATGGCCGCCGCCGTATCTCCGGGGAAGCGCTCTGCCTTGGCGAAGGCGGGGCTGGGCGGGCTCGGAAGAGGTAGAGGGAGGGGCTGGGCGGCGGCGCTCGGGGAAAGGTAGGGAGAGGAAGGGCTGGACGGCGGCGAGGGGCGGGGCTGGTGTGGGCGCAGGTGAGCGGAGGCCGACGACTTTTATAGCCGGGCCGCCCCCGTGTGTACGCGTGCGAGGGAGTGGAGGCGTCGGCGCGCCGTCCCGTGAACGCGCCGCCCGTGAGGAATCAATGGCAAGGCTGACTGGCGGCAGCCTTGCCATTGATTCCCCACGGGAACCGAGGCCGTTGGGGGAAGACGAGGCGCCAAGTCGCTGACGCGGCTGGCCCGCGTCTTTTTCGCGCCAAAACAGCTCGCCCCGGCGCCTCCGGGCATCCTCCAGCGCGCCGGGTTCGGTCTGGGTCCGCCGGCGCTGTTTTCGGCCCAAGCCGGCGAAAATCGGGCTCCTGGGGGTGCGACTGGACCGTTTTTTCAGCGCCGGCGCGAAAAAATCGCCTGGGGAGGCCTTCCTGGGGGCGCGGCTGGAGATGCACTAAGGGGCTCTAGAAATTCATAATGCGGATAGAGATTATCTAAAAATATCATATCATATTGTTAAAAAATATGCCACTTGTATTTTCAGGAGGTCATAGGCCAATATATATATATATGGTGTAACCTTTCATGTAACTAGGTTGCGTGAGGCAGAATTGATGGCCGAATGTTTGCCAGGCAGATGAAAAGTAAAAAAAAACTTTACACGTAGGTAGATCGAGCGACCCAAAATCGCTAGCGGTCGCAGTTGCCTCGGTTATGCGGGTACTCTAGAAGGGTTTATATGTTTGATTGAGCACCTAATATCCTCCACAATGGCCAAACTATCAGCGCCATCATCCGCTTTATGAGCTGATAACAAGCATGCAGACTCACTCACCCATTACCCATCAGGTGACCCAGTGACGAAAACTGCATGCAAGAAGAAACTAATGCTAAGAAACCTTTAATAAATTCAAACATGATAACGAAAAACAATGAAAAATTGCACCATCAACTTCTCACTCAAATGAAAATAAATAAATACATTAACTGGGGATGTACTAAGTGATAATATCAAGGCAATACATGATGTTAGTTTCATACAGATCATACATCCCGCACTCTACTGTACAATACAATATATAAAATATACGAACTTGTTATACTTCTTTGTCCACCAGTACAACATAAAAGATGGCTTATATCGACGACATTAGCAAGCTACAAAGATTTTCAATTATCAAACTTGATTGTGTGAATGATTTCGTTTATGCCAGTTCTGGTCGATCTTGGTCATGAAACAGTCATGTCTGATATGCCTTGTGTCGCGCATGTATAGTTCATCAAGGATGTAATGGCGATCTCGAAAAGACAACTAAAATGAGAAAGGTATGAAGCCTTAGGATGTAAGGGAGGTAGGCAGAGAAAGCGATAACTTAATAACATTTTTTCAAAAATACATTTTGCAACAAAATAAACCCAAACAGGGACCATAAGCTATGGCCTGGTCCTCGGGGGATTGTCGAGATTCACCATATAACTATGATAATTAATTTAACACATTATGAAGGCAAGAAATGATCCTAGCCTTACAGAATATCATAGCACGCACATTTGATAGAGGATACAGAAAGCTATAAGCCGTCAGCCAACCACGCTACCACATAAACCATGAGAAATGTTGAAAAAAGACCAAGTTAGACATATGGATGCAAAAGCATCAAAGAGGGAAATGGGTAAAAATTCACCGGAGGGCAGTCAATGGAACAATGAGTAGATCCTACTTACGCGCCACTGAAACCCATGACATATTAGGACCAGTGCTTCACCACGCAGTTATTGCAGATGCATGCCAACCAACGAACTAACATGACCACAACTTTTCCCCAGAAGGGAAACAATGAAGAAGCTTATTTGCGTAAGCCTAGTTAATTTGGTATCTGCGCAAAACAACAAGAAGACGCACTTTCTTCAGGTATGATTTCACAAATTAGAATGTCAGCCACTAACTGAAGTAAGACCAAGCATTTATGTGCTCTGACTATCATAACAGCTAGAAAATAATAACTAACTATATTTACCAATATGTACAATGCTCCAGATTAGCTAGGGAGACAAACCCAAGGGAAAGAGGATGTGCACCTGAAACCTGCTGAAGTTTGCTTTGGTCTCCATCTCATAGGCCAGCCCAGAAACAGAATTAGCAAACCTATGTGCCTCCCCTCATATTAAGCTATCCACCTAAAGTTGACAAGCACGTACAAAGGCGAAATTTACATCAGCCATAAATCATAGGTTCTAGGCAAAGAAATATAATTTCTACATAAAAAACCAGTGGTATCAAATTCAGGTTGGTAGTGCAAAAAAATTTTAGATCATCGGAAAATAAGTACCAAAATATTGCTCCCTTTAAGATACTACAAGCAAAGCACTACAGTTTTGAATATGACAACACAAAACTTCAGTCAAAGGCAATAATGCCCAGAAACACACACTTTTGCATTACGTTTCATACACCATTTTCATCATCTCCCTTCAAGAACTCCCAATGCCTTCAAGGATAAAAGGAGCCATCATGTAAGCACGTCGAAGATACTACATTAAACTCGGCCAAAAAAACGAAGAAATTGATTAAGCGAATCGTCATGCACAGGCTCTGAATATAGGATATGCAAGCCCACAAGCTGGCTCGAGCTGGAAATATAAAAACCTGAGAGGCTGAGGGATGTCGAAAGCATGATCATCAAGAATCATAATGGCATGGTGCAGATTTAGTTTTCTAAAAAAAGCCATGACCATAGTAGACTCCTGCAAATTACTAAGAAGCCGTCGATGCTCTCTGTAGCCTCCTCCTATGAAACATCATCCACGGGCCACTATACTATAGAACAGGAAACAAATTACTATCAGATTAAAACTAATTTTCAGAGCGAGGAGTACTCACCAAGGGGAGAAAGGAGTGGAGTGCAGCCAGTCACAACACGCGTAGGCCACCGGATGGGAAAGGCCACTCCATTTTGCTCAATCTGCTACCTCCTTCGCGAGTCATACATCCTCCACGCCCGGTGATGAGGGATTCCAGCCCCGTCGGATCCACCACTTCTCTCCAGCTGCTCCAGTAGGCAGTCAAGTCCGGATCAAGGCCACGCTCCTCGGCTTCGGCTCGAGCTCCTCCTGCCGTCTGCCGGGTCGAGGCCGATGGGCGCCTGCAGAGCACGGGGCGAGGCGCGGCTGGCTGCTGCCCCTGCCCCCCGGCGTCCTGCCGAGTCGCTCCTTCGCTCGAGCTCAAGCTAGGTGACCACAGTGACGAGGTGGAGAAGGGGGGCTCGGAGGTCGCTGGTGGCCGCTGAGGGCAAGAAAGGAGACGAGGCCGAGGCGGCGGCGGCAGAAGAGGAGGAGGCGGCGGCGGCAGGGGTTGCGGAGGCGCGGGCTAGGTTTGGTTGGCTTCCTATTTTCTTTTCTCTTGTTGCCACTTCCCCTTTTCTTTTCCCTCGCCTTCCAAAAAGCGACCAGGGGAAGAAAACAAAAACATACCACAGGAACGATAAAGGCCCTGTTTGGATTATGGGGTTAGAGCTAGTTTGGGTTAGTTGGAGGCTCAAATAACCTAAAAGTATCCAAACAGGGAGGGTTAGAATGGGTTAGTTCCATCTAACCCAACTATCCCAGTGAAGAGGTACTTATTTGGGTTAGAGTGGGTTTAAAAATAACTCTAACTCTAACTGTGTTAGAGTATCCAAACAGGGCCCATCAGTCATTCACCTGCCAGTAAAATTGGGAGTCAACACTGTAAAAATAAATGAACAGTAAAAAGGGCATACAGCTCAGCAGAGCGTGGGAATCGGGTAGACCAGAAGCAACAGCGACGACAAGTGCCTCGTAAGGGCGGGTTAGCTAGGAGGGTTTATATGTTCAATGATAGAAAGCATCAACCCCAATATGCTTGGTGAGCTCATACTTCACAGGATCGCGTGGAATGCTAATAGCACCAGTACTGTCAGATAAGAGCAGAGTAGGTGTAGTAACAGAAACACCAAAATCCTGAAGTAACCACCGTAACCAAGTCACCTCTGCCGTCAAAAGAGCCATAGCTCGTAACTCGGCCTCTGCACTCGATCGGGAAACTGCAATCTGTTTCTTCGTCTTCCAGGCAATGAGAGAACCACCAAGAAAAACACAGTAAGCAGAAAGTGAACGGCGACCGGAGGGATCACTAGCCCATGTAGCATCCGAATAGGCCTGAAGCTGTAAAGAACTAGAACGAGGAAAGAATAGACGGTGAGAGATCGTGCCCCAAAGATATCGGAGAACACGAAGAAGATGACTATAGTGAACCGAAGTGGGAGCGGAGACAAACTGACTCAGCATATGAACCGAATAAGAGATATCCGGACGAGAGACAGCTAGATAGACAAGACTCCCAACAAGATGACGGTAACGCGTCGGGTCAGGCAAGGGGTCACCATCAGTATCACGGAGGTGAACATTGAGCTCCATGGGAGTCTCAACAATGCGCTCATCGATAAGAGCAGCACGAGCAAGAAAATTCTGTATATACTTTTCCCGGGATATAAAAAAGCCATCAGACATAGAAGAGACTTCAATCCCAAGAAAGTAGCGAAGAGGTCCAAGATCGGACATAAGAAACTGCTGACTAAGACGGGCCTTTACAAAGGCAATATACTCGGGGTCGTCGCCAATGATGATCATGCCATCAACATAGAGAAGAAGAAGAGTCCAACCACGAGGAGAAAGGTGAACAAACATTACTGGATCATGAGCACTCGCTGAAAAACCAGCGACAGTCACCACAGAGGCAAAACGCTCAAACCAGGTGCGGGGGGCTTGCTTAAGGCCATAGAGAGAGCGATGAAGATGTCATACCATGCCATCAGAAACAGAATACCCAGGTGGTGGCTGCATGTATACCTCCTCACACAGCTCACCGTTAAGAAAGGCATTCTTAACATCAAGCTGAGATACAGACCAGTGGCGTGCAGAGGCCACGACAAGAAGTGTACAAATAGTGGTCATATGGGCCACATGAGCAAAAGTCTCGTCGTAATCACGACCATGCTCCTGCTGAAAGCTACGAGTCACAAGACGAGCTTTCTAACGCTCAAGAGAACCATCGGAGCGAGTCTTAACCTTGCAGACCCACTTACAAGTGATGGGACGTACACCTTGAGGAAGAGAAACAAGATCCCATGTACCAGTGCGTTCAAGAGCAGCAATCTCCTCTGCCATCGCAAACTGCCATTCAGGATGAACAACAGCCTCACGATAAGAAGTCGGTTTAAGAACAGCAACACTAGCGGTTGAAAAAACAAGGCGATCAACAGGCGGAAGCGAACGAGGACGCACGCCATAGGTAGGCTGAGATGTGGTGGACGGCACATCAGCAGACGCATCCACATTACGTGAATGACGAGTGTAATACTGAGAGAAAGATGGAAGAATACGAGGAGGAATAGCCGAGGTAGAATCAGGAGGTGGAGACAAAGAAGTCACCGGGGTTGAAGGTGTAGAATCTGGTGACATGCGAGGTGAGGAAACCCTGGGAGATGGTGGCGGCAAATCGGCCAGAGGTGAAGAAGTAGAGTGAGCAGGACGGAGAGACAAGGGCTCAACTTGAGTGATAGGTGTGTCAGGAAAAGTGAGGAAAGATATATCCTCCACTGAAAAGGTCCAGGAAGATGGACGCGGGTAGAAGGGACGAGACTCATCAAAAGTCACATCCTGAGAAATACGCATCCGACAACCAATAGGATTCCAACAACGATAGCCCTTATGCTCATCACTATAGCCTAAGAAAACACACTCAACAGACTGAGCAGTCAGTTTGGTGCGTTCCCAAGGGGCAAGAAGAACATAGAAAACACAACTAAACAACCGAAGTGTTGAATAATCAGGAGAACGATCAAGGAGACGCTCGAAAGGAACACCACCCTGGAGAGCAACGGACTACTGAAGGTTGATGAGATAGGTGGAGGTGAAGATAGCCTCGGCCCAAAAATGAGGTGGAAGAGAAGCGGCGACCATCAACGCACGAGCCGTCTCAAGAAGGTGGCGATGCTTTCGCTCAGCCACGCCATTCTGAGCATGAGCACCAGGACAAGAGAACTAAGGAAGAGTGACCTGCTTAGCAAGAACACCATGCAACATCTTGGAAATATAGTCGCCAGTGGAGTCAGTATGGAATACATGAATAGGCAAAGAGAACTAAGTGTGAACCATGGCAGCAAAACGCTTATAGATGGAAAGAACCTCACTGTGAGAAGTCATAAAATAAAGCCAAGTGTAACGAGAGAAATCATCTATGAAAATAATATAGTATTGATGGCCCCCTTTCGAAGCGAAGGGAGCCGGACCCCATACATCAGAATGGACTAAATCAAATGGACGCTGAGACACCGACTCACTAGTAGGATAAGATAATTGAATCTGTTTTCCTAGTCTACAACCCTGACACTCTGAAGAGACATCTCCTAAGACAGACCCCAGAAGACCTCGACGAACTAATGACGACAAGCAAGACCCACAAAGATGACCAAGTCGATGATGCCACTGTTGGAAGGATCCGGTAGCTGTAGCGACCGAAGCGGATGGACTGACGATAGTGGCGGCAGTGGAAGGAACATGAAGTCAGTCTAGCTCCCAAAGACCGTGAGAGTCACGGCGGCGAGGGCCAGCCCCAACCAAAGTGTGTGTTCGACGATCCTGAACAGAACAAGAGTCAACGTCAAGGATGACACGACAACCAGAATCAGTAAGTTGACCAGAAGAAAAAAAATTCATGGTAAGTCGAGGAACAAGAACAACATCAGGAACAGAGTAAGAAGGTGTGAGAAGATTGCCTCGACTAGCAACAGAAAGAGGAGTACCATCAACAGTGAGTACATGAACAGGAAAATCAAGCGATTTAAGAGAGGACAAATTTGAAGAATGAGAAGACATTTAGATATATTACAACCGCACACTATTCCAGCCTTCTCAGCCTATCAGCGTTTTCGGCCGTTGATCTATAGTTGTGGACGTTTCTAGCCATTAAATCTACCTACAGTCGCGCCTGGGCTTAGGTTGCTCATTGTAGAGAGCTACACGGGCTTAGCCGCTGCTCCAGTAACAAAATTGGCCATCTACCCTTATTTTGGCCTACTGGGCCTTTGGTGTATGTGCGGCCGAAGGAAAACAATCACGCAGTGAAGCGTTGTGTGCGAGGCGAGCCACGAGCGACATGCTGCGTACGACGATGACGGCGGCGATTGCAATCCATCCGGCCGCTTCACCAACACCCGCCGCCCGATCCACGCCACTCTCGAGCATGTACTTGATGCTGAGCCGAAGCAAGCCGACCGCGCCGACCTGGCAGGCCAGATTCGCCACGTGTCCGATGCCTGACGGGACTTATCTGTGGGATCCCGCCCACCGATCAGACCTCCTCTGAGGTACAGCAGTGGGCGTGAGTTCCTCTGATCTCTTCGTCGCTGACCTCATTGCATAAATTTCTGGCCTGCGTGATTTTTATGGAAGCTATTTGGGGAATCCTGACCCTATGGTTCTTTTGTGTACGTAGTCGTATGCATGATTTTTAGGGATTTCATGATCTGCCAGGATTAGGTATGTAGCTTCTGATTGTGTGTTCTTTAACTACCAATATAACCGAGAGCATTTGCGTGGCAGTAGTAGAACTTTACTAGCTATGCCCGCGCGGCGGCACGCCGCGCCCTGTCGATGTATTGCAGTGAAATTTTCTGCATGTAATAGTGAAAACGTCCACCACAATCTGCAGTAAAATATGTGTATATGCGGTACAACGGTACTGATGTGGGTGGGTGGAGCACCTAGGTGCTCCTGTGTAATTCCCTGTATATGTGATTATATATAGCTATAATAAGGTAAGTAGTGCGCCAAGGCATATTTGAGAACTTAAATCTTTTAAGTTGGACAGTTGATGTATTTTACAAAGAAAGACGTGCACAATGCCATCTCTTTCCTTCCCAAAATCTATAGCGGTGCTTTTCCCCATCAGGTTTTGTAAACCTATAGAAAAACCACTCTCCAAAGGTATATGCAGAAACATGACTACAGGGCCACGATTTGTACTTATAACCTTGAAGATCCATATGGGCTTGTCACTCCAAAAGAATCGATTTGAGTTGAATTGTTGTGATTACCATGGTTCCTTCACAATGATACATTGTAATATATAGAAGATAGTGGCAATAATGAGATGATTTTAAGAAAGACAATGCTAGGGATGTGCACACAGATAACCTAATAGGAAGAGTAAAATTGACTGATATATTAAACTAAACACTGCCAGTATGGTTTTCAGAATACTGATATATTGACAAACACTTAAGCAGACCACACATAGAATTTGTAACATGGCTTCCTGGAACAATCACTTGCTTCTTCGGAGAATTCATTAGCCTCGGTCATATCTGTAAGGCAAAACACATAAGAGGTCTGATCCTCCCCCAAGCACCATGGTGCATAAGCCTTGTTATCTGGCATGAATTGTTGGAATGGATCAAAATATGTTGTATTACAAAATGAAAAGGGATTATGATTAAAGCTGGGCCAAATTATCAGTAAAACTATTGAGCAATCTAAGTGAAAAAATTAAAACTAATCCTTAAGAAATGAATCAAAATATGGTGTATATTTTGAAATTAAAGAGAGGGTATGCTTAAATCAGGGCCACATTATCAGGATGAAAGTGTATAACTATTGATTAATCTATGTGGACAAACTGAAACTAACCAAATACTCAGTGAATTGCTACTATCACATGAGTGAACATATATGGCCTAAGATTAAGCTGGCTCTGTGTAAGAACTGCATCACCAGCGCACGTCCGTCACTTTATCACCATGGTGAACACGAGTGAATTACAATTACAATGTATGAGCGTCGGTAAATCCATGTAGCTGCCGCTTCACCACTCATCATGTGTTGGCCAATGATCAGAGGTAGGAGTGTCTCGAACATGTAACAGCCATAACCAATGCTACATCTATAGAAAAACAACGCGTTTATCAGCTTAATAGTAAGCGAAAAAGCTAGATCGCTAGACATGTTATCGAGTGTGTACGCTTAGTTATACATTACATTACATACGGAGAGCACTGCGTACATTTAAGTAGAGCACCAAGTCTATCATACTATTACAGTACACAATTTCAACCATGTCGCAGTTGCATCTATGAAAAGTTGGTTATATTATACAACAGGTCAAAAGGACAGGATAAGTCCAAGTAGAGTGGTAAGTTTGTCTTATTACAGTACAGTTTTAGTTATGCATACAAAGCACTCAAGCTACAGTGTAGAACTAAGCTGGTCCTTTCTTGCTGTTAGCAAGTAGCTTACTTCGTTTTCAACCTTCATGCGTAGACAGCTCCCTGGCTACTTAATTACTGATAAAAAAGCAAAAACAACAATACTACATTGAAGTAGCAAATAAGATGAATTTGTTGTACATGTAAAAAATAATATCTGCCAAACCCATTTTTGATTTTCCCGCTGACATTTGTCTTCCTTCTCTCTTCTTGATTCCCGTTGTATTGTTTTCATCCTCTAGTTTTTTGATACACCGCTCAATTAAGAATAAAACTCCCTTTCACCCCGTGGAAAAAAAAAACTGAGGATTACCTAGGCTATAAATTACCTCTGCTACTGTCGGAGAAGGTTGCAGGGTTGTTTCCAATGGCTTTTCAAGGTTTGGTAGTAATATCTGCTGCCTGCATCTGAAGCGATGGCACGGTAGATTCCACTTGATAGAAGTGGTGATCCCATGAAGTGAATTAGCAGATGACGTAGTGATTATGATGAACTTTTTTCTATCCAAGGGGGTGTATATTCAGCTTGGCCTGTAGAATAACAACCACACCGGCCGTCACCTGTCCGGCACAGTGGACCGAATCAAAAAACAGCCTACCTGCAAAAAACACAAATTAGAAATTGTATGCAAAAAACTCCAGAAGACAAAACATGCTTACCACCACAAAATCAACAGCGCCCAACCACAATTTTACTGCAGCCACCAACGAACTTCATTAGGATCCTAATCAGGTAAAGAGACCACAAGACCTGCAAATAGCAAAAACCAACAAATAAAAACAGAGAACTTCACAAAGGATCAAAAGCATACCAACCAGAATTGAAATTGAGGAAATCACTCATACAAGAAAGGTATCAGCAGATGTGGAACCAATCACAGAGCAACCACCATACTGCACAAAACTAAGTATGACGGCCAGCTGAGCGATGGTGAGGAGCTAGAGCAGAAGAAATAATTGGGCACCTGTAAAGCACACGGCCTCCGCTGACCGCCCCATCACCGCCGACTATGCCAGCGACGTGTCTGGCTCGGAACCTACAGTCGGCAAATCCTCTCCAACAACTTCTTCATGTAGTCGATCGTGTCCCCAGGATGGACGTCCTGTCCATTTAGATGCCCAAAATCAAGAACACACATTCCGATTTACTCCCAAGAATATTATTCCAACATCAATTGACGGTTGGTCTTTACCTTGCTCATCTTGGGCACCACCGCACCACGGAGCGGACCATCGAGAGATGGTCGTTCAGGAGCTTGCGGCGGCGGCACTCGGCCATCAGGTTCCACCCTCTTCTTCCTCAACGCCAACATGAGATGCAACAGGACGTAGTACCTCGCAGCATTGTGCCTGCAGCTGCTGCATCGAACCAACCACAATATATTCAGGTCAAAAGCCAAATGAGGTAAAGATCACCCTGCATATATAGTACACGAAACAATGGCCAATTAAACAGAATTCCGTCGGTTTCAGATAGGCTGACTCGTTTGTCTCGGCCGCCGCACTTAGAATCACTCATGGACCTCTACACGTCGCGATTCTCGCTTACCTGCAGGTCCTGCACCAAGAAAACAAGAATCAAATCTCGTAATGATCACAGCAGAAAAAACCGGACCAACAGTGCAGATTAATGAACAATCTAGTTCGAACACACACCTCGTCGCCGCTCCTCTCTCTAGCTACCACACCGCCGCGCGTGCACAGACACCCCGCAAAATAGGAGCGCCCGCCGGTTGGTTCTTAGATCACACCGGCATGAGGAACCGGAGCAGCGCCGGCGAGCGTCCAGGTCACCAGCAGGACCTTGGAGAGGCCAACGTTGCAGAACGGGCCTCCAACACCGCCAAGATCCATGGCGGCGCAGGTACGTGAGCTCCACCGGCAGGGCGGCGCGTACGGGGGCTGCTGGGGGACGGAGGTGAAGAGGGATGGTGGAGGGAGCTGCCGCCTGCATTCGACGGCCAGCAGAAACATGACCATCTGATTCCAACAACAAAACCGAACAATTATCCCACAAAGGACAATCAAACGAAAGGAAAAAAAAAACCAGACTGTGTCGCAAGATCCACCGAAACAGGAGATCGCACAGAGCAAACACGGGCAGAAGACGACCCACGCACACAGCGACCGACCCAAGAAAACGGGCGAGACTGGACCGGCAAAAACGTGGGCAGATCCGACGAAGCAGCAGAAGCAGAGCACGACCCAAACCACCGCGACGACCAACCGTAACCCCACGCTAGCGAGAAGGCCGGCCAGGACGACGCGGACCATTACGGCTAGACGAAGAAGCAACCACCGAAGAACAATGAAACCACAGGTCATAGCACAAGAAAACACAAGAAAATCGGCACCGATCAGAAATAGCGGCAAGCTCTCGAACCAACGACATGCACGCCAGGAAAACACGAGAAAACACAGGTAAAGCGCCACCGATTAAAAGAAACATGTAGAACCAACATCGGTCAAACTGACAGCGACAACTGCTTGCAGGAGAAGCGATCGACAACGGCGATCGACACGGCGCCGCTGTCGACGGAATGAAGCAAAGCAAAAGGCGCTAAACCTACACCAAACCTACCAAAATAAGCCGTACGCTGGTTCAAAAAATTTGAAACGGAAAACCAAAGTCACAACGCATTCGTACACAGCCAGGTACCAAATTAATACACGTGCCCCATCTAAACTTCACCATCGGTCATTTTCAGCCAAGTGGCTGAATCTTAGGGCAAAAACATTGCCTGGAATAGATGCTTGGCTATGTTCAGTTCAGTTCTCTGCTCACTATATTTACTATATATCTTTGGTTAAGGAGAGTGCTAGCCGGAAGATAGAGTTTGCTCATTGCTGCTGGGTGGACTCCATTCTTCATCTCCAGCCTCTGATTTTTATCTCTCGTGGGTAATTGTGCTGAAGAAAGTCGAGAGGTATGTCCCTCCTAGATCTCCTGTTCTACTTGCACTTCTTTGTCTATGGCTTCCCTAGCTGCAAAGTCTCACAAAATAATCAAATAGCATTACCTTGTGTTTGCCTTCTTATGTGCTTGATCAATTACAAAACATTTACCATCAAAAGTTCAGCGTTTCACTAAAAGAATAATCAAAAGTTTAGCACAAACCCGAACTAACTTTAGCACATTAGATCAAAGAAAATTTCCCAGTCCTACAATATTGCTTTACTGAATGCCGGTTAACTTTGACTACCAATTAATATATGTTTATATAGGCAAATTAACTTTCATATTTTATAGACACTTCCCAAGCAAACCAATTAACATTACCTCCTCTAGCCCTAGAAAATACATTCATCTGATGTATTGTGCTAACAAAACCTATAGGTTTAGGCAAATTCATTTCTTCATATATCTAAGAAAATTCATAACATTCCATTTTAGAAATAAATGGGCGCAGCAACGCGCGCCAACAATGATCTAGTATGAAAAGAAGCTCTGGAGTCCAGAACCCACGAGGATGTACCTGACTGTGTAGAGGGTGGTTGCTTAGTGCGGGAAGCATCAGACATAAGCTGCAGTACCCGTCGAAGGAGAACCTGAAGCGGCAAGCAGACGCTTAAGTCGTAGAATATCCTGCTCAGTCAAGGCGGTGGCCGAAGATGTCGAAGTAGAAGAAGAAGTCCTTAAAGCTGATGATTGCGCCTTACGCAGGTGTTTCTTCTTCTGGAAGCACTGAGACTCAACATGACCATCCATATTGCAGTAGCCGTAGTGAGGACGGGACCGACCCTGGCCGCCTGTAGGAGTAGGCAAGAGCGGAGGATCACTGGAGCGGGATGGGGTCGGTGCAGAAGGCGACATAACAGGAACTCGAGCAACGAGAATACAGGGAACCTCAAGTAGACCGGCACCACGTAGGCGAGTCTCCTCAGCACGAATCTCAGAAAGTGCCTCCATGAGGGAGATACGACCACGAGCAAACAACTGAGCACGCCGGGGCTCAAAATCCTTACGGAGCCGAGATAAGAACTCATAGACACGATGAAACTCCAAATCAGCCCACACAGCCTGGCAAAACTGACAAGTATGACAACCAGCAGTGCAGAGAGAATCAAGCTGGCGCCAGATAGCAGAACTCTGTGCATAGAAATCGTCAACACTGGAGTCACCCTGCTGAAGAGCATGTTCCTGCTGGACCACAGACATATATAGAGCATCACCAGAGGGCTAATAGCGCTGACGGAGACGGGTCCACATCTCAGATATGGTAGGAAGACCCAAAAACTCAGAGGCAAACTGAGGCAGAACACTAGCAGTGAGAACACCTGCTGCACGGGCATCCTCATCAAGCCACTGAGTGTAAGCAGAAAGAGCCTCATGATAAGTCTGAAGAGCCTCCTCATAAGTCGAAACCTGCTCATCATAAGCATGGACGACAACGTTATCTGCAAGCTTAGTTGCATCCTTCACAGCTTGATCAGCATCAGCAGCAAGAACCGATGGCGTCGGCGAAGTAGGGGCCACAGGTGCAACCGGACAAGACGGACAACGAACCTCGCCCGAAAGAACGCCCCAAAGACGAATGCCACGCATATGAATGCGCATGAAGCCAACAAACTCGATGTAGTTAGTGTCATCAAAAATCACCAGACAGCGAGGAACAACAACATAGCCCGAGGACAGAGATATCGCGCCTGATTTTTTTTCAAAGCAAACCAGCCGCAGATAGAAGCAACAACAGCTGTACTAGATAGCCAACAAAGTCAACGAGACAGCAAACAATCGGCTGGAGGAGAGCCTTGAGATGGCAACTCGTCCGCTGCCTCGTATCCCGCTGGAGAACAATAGATCGAGCCCAGCTGGACGGGACGTCGGCAAAGCTGAGCAGAGCAGCCAGTGAATCAGCAGATCGGGCGGGCGGCTAACTAGAACCGGCGAGCGGCGGAGATCGGCGGCGGAATCCGGCAAGGGCGCCGGAGATCGGTGGCTGGCGGCGAGATCCGGCGAGGGCGGCGGCTGGGATTCGGCGAGGATGTGAGGGCGGCGGAGATCGGCGACTGAGGGACAACTCGATCGGGGGCAGAGGAGACAGCCCGGTCCTGTCGATCCAGCGTCGGGCGGGCGGGACCAGGGAACACGTCGTCCTGGCGGTGACCTGCAAGGGAGAGGAGCAGGGCAGCAGGCACAGAGAGCTAGCGGCGGCCACAGACGATGGTAATGGCGCGAGGTGGATCAACTGCACGAGTTGCGCCGTGCAAAAAATTGACCTAACTCTAATACCACGTTAGGAAATATGCAACTTATATTTTTAGGAGGCCATAGGCCAGTATATATACATGTACAGATGTGGAATATATGTAGGAAACACCTTATACAATAAAGTAACACGAAAGGTTACATGGTTATATATATAATACTCTAACACATATAACTACAGTGATGGATGGATGCTTATCAAACCCATTTCGCAAAAGAAAGTGGATGCTTATCAAACCCGCATATTTTTGTCACAAGCAATTTTTTTTCCTAAGCAACATTACTACATCCCCAATAATAGCCAAGGTATTCGACGCCATGCACTGTGGGTGGGCCATGTTGCAGCGTTCTCACTTGCTGAAGGAAGGGGTGCAACTAGTGTTCTTATTAATAGAACTTGGTACTAGAAAGAGAAATATCATATGCAAATATATTATCTTAGACAACTTTTATGGTTGTGAACTATCAATGAAATTTAAGAAAGTATTTTTGCCTAGAAATGGAAGAGACAACCTAATGATCGCATTGTTATGCATATTTTATTTTAGTTGTTATGGATCCTCCAACATGCATGATTTATTTCAGCCTTTGCTAGCCTTAATTCCCGTACTAAGTATGAATTCTGCTTGTGCATTCAAAAACCTTGAACCCAGTCTCCTCCACAAGTGTCCACTATACCTACATGTGGGTCAAGAAAGATATTCCAAGTAAGTTGACATAAAAATACTTGTCTCAACGTGGGAAGGTTTGAAAATAAAAAGATAAAAGAAGAAAAGGAAAAGCAAAGGGAGACGAAAAGTAAGAGAAGAACCGAAACCACTACACCTTCCCACGTCACGACAAGTGGCGCACTGTCGCAGAGTTTTCACTTTTTTTGTAGATCCGTTTATTCAAAATGTTTTATCTCTTAAATCATGTGTCCAAATCTTGAACCGTTTTCACCGTTGGATTCCTCGCGTCGAGATCTTCAAAACTACATCCCATGTTGGTAGGTTTTGATGAACGTTTTTTTAACGAAAAACCGAATTGAGAGCATGTTTTTTCCCTTTCGAAAGAGGCACAACATGCATCTCGCAGAAGCAAATACATGCCTTTCACGAAAAGAAAAAAAATGCATTTTTTCGTTTCCAAGAGGCACGGCCGTGCCTCTCACAGAAGGAAAAAAACACACCTTTAGCGCATTTTTTTGGTCCAAAAGCTAAAAAAGACCTGTGGAAAACCAAAAAACCGAAGAAAAAAACATCTAAAAAGTTGAAAACGCGTGAGGGAAAATAAAAAATATTTGAACGGAGCGCCCAGAGCTGATAGCGCCAAGTGGCGCGCTCTTTACCCTTCCCAGGTGACCCTTGTAGGGGCTCCCGAAGTAGTACTCCTTCATTAGTTTTTCATGAAAAGAACGACCAAAAGGGAAAAATACAGAGAAAAAGGAAGTAATAACTTAAAAATAAAACAGACAAAAGCAAAATAGGCCGGTCCATTACTTGGGAGCGCGTTGTATAAAGGATAGGCCCATCAGTCCGTCAATATAGTCCAAGCTCCAAACCCTAGTGTGAAATTAAGCCTAGGACAAGGGCACAGCAAAATAGATCAGCCGCCGCTACCTTATCGATCGCTCCTCTCCGGCGTCGGCGCGTGTCTTCCACCGGGCTGGGTCACCGGAACGAACACCGCGCGGTGTCGCCGCCAACCCGCGCCGCCCGTACATCGAGCACCACCACCACGGACCACAGCTAGCATAGCACGAGCACAGGCAAGTGTAAGTCGTCTGATTTCCGCATAACTCAATCTAGGCCTCGTCGATTTGATTTCGTTGTTGGAGTGCATAGACGGCATGGTTAGTAAATTTAAAAGCCATGCATGCACTTTTTTTTCTCTAAACCGAAGGGTAAGCAATTGATTGGATCATAAAAAATACCGATGATCCCTAAAACATTGGATCTGCATCTTAGGCTGGTCATAGTGGGGAGTAACATATAGTAATATCATGCATATGATACTAGTGTATGATACTACATCCATAGTGCATAGTATCATAAAGTAGTATCATAGGCGGTCTCATTTATTGCCATGCATGACACATAGTAGCATAACATTTATTATGTTACGGTATTTACCTATGTTACTATGACTCTCTCTCTCTCTCTCTTCTTTAATTATCTGCCACGTAAGCATGTTTGCAAGTCCCAATTAGGCTGGTTGTAATGGGGAGTATCATATACTAGTATCATGCATATGATACTAGTGTATGATACTACCTCCCTAATGCATAGTATCATATATTAGTATCATGTAGTACTCTATTTATTGCCATGCATGGCACAAAGTAGCACAACATTTAATATGATACGGTATCATGATATGATACTACACCCTCTCTTTCTTTATTTAATGCTATGACACATCATCAAATTTGCCTAGTTGGCATGCATGATACTAGCTATGATACTACCATTACGACCAGCCTTATATGATACTACTGTTGTTACCCCCACTATGGCCAGCCTTATACCCACAGGTAATATGCACGTAGTAATGTAGCTGCTATTTATTTCATTATGTTTTAGAAGTTTTTGCTGAACTATCTGAATAATTAATGATACTACTATAACTCATGAACACCATAGGAAGTGACCTAATTTCTTGTTTTTTCGTGTTTTCTGACGTGTATGACGTGTTATTTACCGGAACTGTTTTTTATGTGTTCTTGTAAATACTACTGTAGTCCATTTTTGTGTCCACTTGGAACTCGTCTGCCTTCTTCACCGGTACTATTTGTACTCTGTTGCCGCTTCGGGTAAACGATTCAAAAACTAAAAGTTAGGCTACTTCTGACAAATTCTGGTCCATTTTCACCCTAGCTAGAGATAGATTGTTCATGGGAAATCACTATGTTTTCCAACGCACACACAACGAAACTATATGCAAGCAGAGGTAGATTGCTAAGATCTGATGGAAATACACTTCCCTTAGTACCACTGCATGTTTTGAACCATTTTAATTCTGCAAATAATTAAACAACATCTCAGTTTTGCTGACAACTGCTTCATTCAAAATAAAAGTGATCGTTTGATTGAGTTCCAACGTAACTTATTGGCTACCATGACCAAAGAATGAATTCTTTTTATGCTGACCTTGTCAAATTTTCCTTTCAGTAATCTGCCATAAAAGATGGATTCTAAGAAGGTGATTACTGCTGCTAATCATCTAACAAATGATCTAGTGGTGGAAATCCTCTCTCGGGTGCTGTTCAAGACTTTTTGCCGCATTAAATGTGTATGCAAGGCATGGCTCGCCTTCCCTTTTGATCCTCACTACAACCGGAAGCTGCCAAAAATTCCCACCGGTGTTTTGTGCAAAGGCCATAACGGGTCTTCTATCCAAGTTGTTAACATGTCCCCAGACGACAAGAAAATTGATGGAACTCTTAGATTCATACCACATCACGAGCAATTACAAGTTGTGGATTGTTCCAATGGCCTAGTCCTTTGCCGCTACAAGAGCTTCTATACTTTTGGAAATACTTGTCGCTTCATTGTGTGCAACCCAGCAACACAAGAGTGGAGAGCTCTTCCTGTTTCTAACACTAACAATCACCCATATGTCTCAAATTACTCCCGTTGTACAACTTTTCTCACCTTTGATCCGTCGTGGTCGCCACAGTTCTACGTCTTCAACTTTCTGCAGAATGCCAAAGGTCGGCCAATGGGTATAAGGAAACTTGAGGTGTTCTCTTCTGAACTTTTCACCTGGCTAGTGGATGATGCATGGAGCTCGGATCATAGGCTACGGTTTAAGAACCCACACAGTTTTGTAGGTGGTGTGTTGCATGTGCAGACCAACAAAACAAACGAGATTCTTGTGGTTCAAGGCCTGGAGGCAATGAGTTCTGCCGTGGTGCCTTGTCATTACATTATCCGGCCTCCAGAAAACTGTTTGGGTGGTTGCTTTGGCCAATCTTTGGGGGTCTTGCAGTGGGCATGTCCAGAGGAGAGTGGCCACGTAATTAAAATTTTCCACCTTGATGCTTATCGCCCTTGCAAGTGGTCTCTTAAGCATCGTCTTCGCATACGGGATGCATTTGAAAGGGACGACTTTGTTCCCATTGAAGAGTACCTACAGTGGTTATGTGATTTTGAGATTGTTGCTCTTGACTTTGAAAGGGGTGTTATCTTCCTCTTCGAGAAGTACGAAAAAAAGCTTTTGTGGTATAACATCAACACTGGGAAGCTTAATGAGATCAAAGATGATCGGTTCACCCATGGATGTGAGTACTATTCTTATGTGGCATGCTACTCAAAGCTTCCGGCCTGAGGCAATTATTTGATGAACTGAGTAACATCACATTATGTGCATTACTTGTTTGCTGCACCTTTTCTTTTGTCATTTGTTGTGGCTACATGCCTCTGTTTCTCCTCTGTCAGACATAGCCAAGAAACTTGTTAAGTAATTATTCAATTTTTCTATGGAATGTTAATTAATATTCATGTTCCTTCTGTGAATCACATGCGCAAGTATGCAGTATGATTTTGTTTTCCACCGCAAAAAAATAATGTTGTGTAACCTCAAGGGGAAAATTGAAAATTTTGATACATCAAATTGGGTGATGTTGTCACGCTTGAGCATGACTTTATGTCTAACCCATAATGTTAAATAATAGCTTCATTGTCGAAAATTCGAATCTGAGCCCGAGCTCATCTGCACCTGCGCTCACGAAAAAAATCAAAATAAATACTAGAAAAATTCAAAAAATTCCAAAAAAAATTAGGGTGGTAGACAATTTGATGCGTGAGGTACGCTCCAATTTTCAAAACATTTGGACTTCTGTGCAGCTCTCGGCAAAAAAGACAAATCGGAGGTCTGTAAAAATGTGTACTGTTCATATACTGTTCTGGTCTAATTTGTCTTTTTTGCTGAGAGCTGCACGGAAGTCCAAATGTTTTGAAAATTGGAGCGTACCTCACGCATCAAATTTTCTACCACCCTAATTTGTTTTGGAATTTTTTGAATTTTTCTGAATTTTTTACGAATTTTTTTTTGACCGGGTGCAGATGCACCCGGGCACCAAAACGCCGCTCTCACTTCATTGTTTTCTTTATTTCTTTCTTTCTTTCACCTTCTTCTCTGAACCGCATTTCCTGCCGCAACAGCAGATGTAGGTGATTCAAAAGCACCGCGACAGCTTATAAGGGCATCTCCAATGCCGACCCTTAAATCGAACATTGTACCCGTCCGCAGACTAGTAGGGATCAGTCTATGGACAGTGATGCGGGAACCAGCTATCCAAAGCTAGCAGCAAATGTTTGGTCACATTTTGAACAGAATTTAACAAAAATAGATAAATTTGATGCAAATTTAAACAAACTGAACGATTATTCAATTGGATATTTTTTGCATATCCGGACGATATTTCGTTGAGGTAAACTAGTAGAACAAAAAAAACTACCCTGTACTTGACGGTGACCTTGTACATCGTGCGGGCTGGCTGGAGGCACCATTGTCACCGTCATCGTCTGGCTTCGAGCGGTGGTAGGGTCACGGCAGGGCTTCCTAATTGCCGCCTGGCGCTAGCGGAGTATCTTCTCCATTTCGTCTTATGCTGCGCGTTGTGCGGCTGAGGCCACCGCGGACGTGGGGAGAGACAGGCGGCTGCGGCGGCGGTCTCATGGAGAGATAACTCGTCGCCGTATTTCACCCTCTCCTTGTCGAGGCGACGGAGACGACGCTTGCTCATCTCCACCATAGTCTTCCACCAGTCAAAGGCTCAAGCCGTTGCGAGCATCATAGTCCGTGAACTCTGCGAGGACGAGCTGCGTCCACGACCGCTGCCGAGGTAGGGCAGGCCACCTCCAGCGCGGCTACGTGGTGTCGACAACCGCTCCTCCTTGACGTGGTGGGACGGTGGCGATAGTTGCTTCTACTTGATGCGGCAGGGAGGTGGTGACAACAGCTCCTCCTTGATATGACGTCCAATTTGGACACCGCGGTTTCGTAAAGGAGATCAAAAAGGGAAGGAGGTTCACCTTCACCCAACGGCGAGGAGGCGACTGAGGCTTCGGCTTAACGTGTAGAGAAGCGTCTCCGATGGCGCCGCCGGACCGAGGTCGTAGTGGAGCGAGCGCTAGAGCATCAAAGACATATATGCTCCTCATACTCTACATCCGTACCGCAATCACCGAGTCCTACGAGGGGACGGGCGTCTGCGGAGGCTGGTCCTTCTCGTCGCTGGAGAAGATGACGATCTCCTCCTTCACCGAGGAGCCGTCCGCCAAGGGGCGAGATGGCCCCGGAGAGCGAGGGCGACGACGCAGCAATCCAGAGCTGCCTGCCGGCGCCGAGGTGCAGGACTTGCCTATGGTCGGTGAGTGAAGGAAGGCAGGAGAGACAGATGTGCGTGAAGAAATGGAGTAGAGAGTGTGTTGTGGACGTGGGTGGTGTCGGCGCCGTGCTTAAATAACAACGGCCAGGCGAACAAATAGTCGGCCGGCTTCAATGTGACACATTTGCCAAAGTTGGTTTCTCGGGACAACACATCCACATTTACGCGGCGTGGTCCGAGTGGTCGCATCGGTCAACGCTGCCCTCCCGCCCGACCACCTCGAGCGACGTCAATGCCGACCGCTGCAGCTCTAGGTCAGCATGAATGTGGCGCGGGAAGCAACACATCTACTAGAGAGACAACACGATAGAGGGTTCTGGGTGGGGTCAGGTTGTCGGATGTGTGCTTGGCAGCGATCTAGACACCCACAAAGCCCCCGGTTTGGTTCCAGTTTTCGGAAAAAGGACATTCGGATCGGTCCACGGACGAATGCAGGACCACATTGGATAACAAAACATATTTGAACTGCGCAGTCCAAACAAATGCATGGGTTTAAGGGTCAACATTGGATATCTACAACTGTAACACGTCTTTTGCATGAAAAGAAGAAGGACAAGCAAAGTAATAAGCCCACAGAAAATACTCAAGAGTGAATCTGGCATGGTAAGGAGTACTTTTTTTTTCATCATGCCCAAAAGAAGAGGTATAAACTGGGATTTACTCTTTTATTTATAACCATTTTCTAACTTCATAAGTTTATTCTGGTTTAAACTTAAAAATCTACTCAACCAAGACAAATGGTGAATGTTGAAATAAATTTCTTAGCTCATAAAACTACCTAAATTAAACACATGCACTAATATGCATTAACTGTAGCGAATGCATGAGCGGCCGCTAAATGAGCAGAAACATTACATGCATTGGTGTTTTTTAATCCTTTCTTGCAAAATGTGTCTTGAAATCTTACTTTTGGACACTGATAACTGTCACACGTATGTCACAATGGATACCTGATCACACGAGTCATGTGGTCGTACCCAGGAGACATCCCACATGGTCCCGTGTGGGCGAACATTAAAATCGCCCACACGTTTGGGTGCTACTATGACGGCCCACATGACCCTGTGTGGCAACTACTCACCCCCACCACGTGAGTGCAAAAGCCGTGTGTAATCAACTTTAGTTGCCATGTGTAATTAACTGTAGTTGACATGTCTGTCATGTATCATTAAATACAGTTGCCATGTCTAACTAATTAGAGTTGCCACGTGTGGTGAAACCATATTTGCCATGTATTAATAACCATAGTCGCCGTGTGTGATTAACTAATTGCCACATATGCACACCTGTAGTTGTCGTGTGTGGTTAAACCATAGTCACCATATATGATCAATCATAATTGCCGTGTGTGATTAACTAGTTGCCATGTATGCACACCTGTAGTTGCCATCTATCATTTTGTGAGCATCATGTGGGCGAAGATGAGCAGTTTCGCCCAAACGTTCGGGCGAGCGTCCTGTGTCCGTTCGGACGAGGAGCGCCCACACGTGTGACACTAAATGATAACGCCCACACGATGTTGTGTGCTTACGTGGCTCTCGACCTAGATAACAACTGCTCTAAAAAATTCGCGCAAATGAATTGAACAGCATCAAATGCGTATGGGCGTGTTGTTAAGTGCCACACATACAAGCGTTATCATTTGGGTTACTTTTGAGGGGACCTTAGAATCTAAACAGTTTTTCTAGGGGCCCAAGCTAAACGGAATTTTTTTTGAGGAGTGGAAGATAAACAGATTTTTTTTTTAGGAGTGGAAGATAAACAGAATTTTTTTTGGAGTGGAAGCTAAACAGATGATGAAGAGAAATAAAAACGGTCCTAACAAAATGAGAAAGCAAAATAAAAATAAAAATTAGCTACTCTCAGCCCATAGACCATAGCTGCTCTCGGCCCAGTGCCCCCAACCCCGCTGCACGGTGGCACGCCTTGGCTCTCCTCGCCGCCGCCGGAGCGCATCCGCCGGTGCGTTGCTCTAATTCCGCCCCGCCCGCCGTCTTCACCGCGGCAACTCGACCCCCCTCAGGTATTCTCCCCCGGACTTGGGCTGTGGTCGCTCACCATTCCCTGGACTTGTTCCCATCCAAACCCTAGCAGATCCCCTTCAGAGCAAGCGAACCATTCCGATCCGTGATGACCCCTAACGTATAGATCTATGGGCACTGTCAATTGCTCATGGTTTTCCTGTTTGGAGTGAGCGCATACACCTAGAGAGATCTGAGAGAAAAATCGTCTAAGAGAAAAAATAAACTTGTATGGAACTAGGTGACGAGTTCGCCATCTGCCATAGCAGTTCAGAGTTTCAGATAGTTAGGAACTTGAAATTGATAGGATGGAGATGGGGATCGATAGGCAATTTCAAAATCGGATGGCTTGGTGCATAAAGATTTGCATTCCGGCTGTGTTTGGAACATCTAGTGTGCACGTGCGTACAAATATACTCCCTCTGTTCCAAAATTCTTGTCTTAGATTTGTCTAAGTACGGATGTATCAAGTCACGTTTTAGTATTATTAGGTACATCCGTATCTACACAAATCTAAAACAAGAATTTTGAGACGGAGGGAGTATCTGTCATTCTAAAAATAGAATACTCGGTTAATTTATCATGCATACTTGAATTTAGATATTGAATCACATTGTTTTCGAACACATGCAGTTAAGCTATATACATGTGGATGTGGATATGGATATTATGAACACACGCTTTCTTGTGTACTGCATGTTTCAGACCACTTATTTATCTTCTGCAATCCTAAACTGTAGGTCAGTTTTGCTAGCAACTGCTTTGTTCTAGATAAAACATATATTCAGTGGATTGGATTGCATTATGACTTATCTGTTACTACGTTCAAAGAATGGTTTCTGTTTTCGTTCTAACATAGTTGAATTTTCCTTCCAGTAGAGTAGGCTGCCATAAAGAGATGGATTCCAAGAAGGTGTTCGTTGTTACTAGTCTAACCGACGATCTTGTGGTCGAAATCCTCTCCCGGGTGCCGTTCAAATCTTTTTGCCGCTTCAAATGTGTCTGCAAGGCTTGGCTTGCCTTCTCCTCTGATCCACACTACCAACAGAAGCTGCTGAAAGTTCCCACTGGTCTTTTGCACAAACCACAGTGGATCTCTGATCTCCAGCTTCTTAGCCTCCCTGGGAAAGACGAGGAAATTGATGCAGCTCTTACGTTCGTGCCGCACTACAAGCGCTTAGAGCTTGTAGACTGTTGCAGTGGCCTGATTCTTTGCCGCTACAAGAGCTTCTATACTTCTCTAGAGATGGGCCGCTTCATTGTCTGCAACCCGGCAACACGAGCGTGGAGGACAGTCCGTGCTCCTGAATCTCACCCTCACCCACTTGAGTCAGATGGCTCCCACTGTAGAACCTTTTTGGCCTTCGATCCGTCATGGTCGGCACACTTCTATATCATCAACATTCAAGAGAATGCCGACGGTTGGGCATTCAAACTTTACGTGTTCTCTTCTGAACTATCCACGTGGCTTGTGGATGGTACATGGAGTTTTAATCCTAGGAGACTTAATAATAAACCACACAATTTTATTGGTGGAGTGTTGCATGTGCAGACCATTATTCGTGATATTCTTGTGGTTGAAGGCTTGGAGGCAATAAGTTATGGCATGCGGCCCAATCATTATACTATTAAGCTTCCAAATGACTGTTGGGATGGTTGCTTTGGCCAATCAGCGGGGTTCTTGCATTACGCGTCTCCAGAGGATGGTGGTCGTACAGTTGCAGTTTTCAGTGTTGATGCGCATCGTCCTTGCAAGTGGTCACTGAAGCATCGACTTTGTATGCGAGATGCATTTGGGAGAGACATCTTTTCTTGCAGAGAAGGGTATTTGTGTGACTTCCGGATCGTCGCAATTGACTTGGAGCGAGATGTTATCTTCCTTTTCGATATGGAGGCACGGAAGCTTTTGTCATACAACATCAACACTGGGAAAGTTAGTGTGATCAAAGATGTCTGGCTCTACTGGTTTGGGGACTTTTATTCTTATGTGGCATGTTACTCAAAGCTCGCTGGCTGATGAGCCATGTATCCGAAGTAGTTAGTAGTAGCATCTCTTGTATGCATTTTGTCTACTGCATCTTCACTTCTCATTCAGAGGCTGCATCCTCTGTTTCTCCTCTGTCAGACCTATGCAGTACACTTTTAAGTATTCATGTTCCAGTTGTGACACCCATGTCCCAAGTTTTGAGTTTGATTTCCGCCGTAAAGAATTGTGTTGGTAATAGCATCGTCGCAAACGGGCTCAACCTCCTGATGAACATTCTGACTAAGCAAATTAGCTGCTGTTGTCATGGTTGAGCACAACTCATGTTGTCACCCAGAATGTTGTCCCAATAGCATTATTGTTTCTTTTCTTTTATCTTTTACTCTGAACGGAACAGCAGCTGCGCAATTGCTCACTTCACTTGCAACAACTTCCACCCTTTTCTTTTGGGGAAGCGTATGTTGCCAGAGAGATTGAACATTTAAAAAGAAATCAGAGATAGAAGAAACACGAGAACATGTCGATTATACCAGCAGACATCTCTCTTCTCCTCTCGATCCTCCTGTTCTAGATACACGAGGCACTTTAATCAGTAGTAATACTCCTGTAACTTGGTGTTAAATTGCTCCAGTGGCTAGTGACAAACTGACAATCGTGGAGGAAGGAATGGCAACACCAAGAGTTGGCCTCTCCTGGAGCGTCTATATTCTTTGACGACATCAATGGTGGCAACTGTTAATTGACCTGATCTGAAGAAGATGCCACGTAATAGCTATTGGAGTCCAAACATTTATAAAATTTTCAAATAACGCCATTGGACACAGGAATCCATTATATATGTTCGTTTTTAGACACGGATCCACATTATATGTGGACTGGTATAAAGCTTGCTTGTTTAGCCCATCGGCCCATCAGGGCGTAGCCGCTCCAGACCCCCATCTGTTAGCCACGATCTGTTTCGATTCCGTTTCCGGTTCTGGCTCACGACTGCACAGCAGCATCGAGCAGTCGCCACCGTATCGATCCTTCTCCGGCGTCGTTGCAGGCCTCTCCACCGTGCTGTTCACCTCCTACCTCGTGGTGTCGCCGCCCATTCGTCGACGACTGCGTCCGCTCGAAGTCGTCTCAGCCAACCGCAGCATCCGTCCTCTCCGTTGGTGGTTCCTTGCTTCACGGTTCACGCTGCTGCAGACTGCACCGCCACCGCATATACAGCTCCAGCACAAGGTAAGTCTACATGTCCTCACAACTCAATCTAGGCCTCGTCGATTTGATTTCTTCATGGGTAGCATGTCCCGGCAACCTCAACCGAAAGTTAAGCGCTCTGATTTGGCCTAAAAGTCCCATGATCCATAAACCTATTTTTTTTTTCATCTTATACCACACGTGCGTAATATCGACGCAGGCAATAATGTAGCTGATATTTTGAAATAAATTGGTTTAATTCCTTTAAACTTATTTGTTATCCTGTTCAAAGAATAATTTCTTTTTTCCATGTTGATCTTGTCAAACTTTTCTTTCAGTAAACTGCCATAAAAGATGAACTCAAAGAAGATTATTACTGCTAGTCTACCGGATGATTTGATGGTGGAAATCCTGTCTCGAGTGCCGTTCAAGTCTTTTTGCCGCTTCAAATGTGTTTGCAAGGCCTGACTTGCCTTCTCCTCTGATCCTTACTACCATCAAAAGCTGCCAAAAAAATCCACTGGACTTTTGTACCATGGCCAATACGGGTCACGTATCCATCTTATTAGCATGTCCGGAAACGATGAGGAAATCGATGCAGCACTTAGGTTCATTCCACAGTACAAGAAATTAGAACTTGTGGACTGCTGCAATGGCCTAGTCCTTTGCCTGTACAAGAGCTGGTATACTTCGCAAGGTACTCGCCGCTTCATTGTCTGCAACCCGGCAACAGAAGAGTGGATGGAGCTTCCTGTTCTCAATACTCTGTATGGCCCAAATGTCTCCCGCTATACAAACTTTTTTGCTTACGATCCATCATGGTCGGCGCAGTTCTATGTCTTCAACTTTCAACGGAAGCTCGGCAACACTTCACGCGTTGTCAACAAGCTTGATGTGTTCTCGTCTGACCTATCCACGTGGCTTGTGGATGATACATGGAGGGGGAATCATGGGATATTTGTCAATGAACGACACAATTTTACAAAGGGAGTATTGCATGTGCAGACCATGTGTGATGAGATTGTTGTGTTTGAAGGTTTGGAGACAATGAGTTCTGGCAAGTCGCCCTGTCATCACACTATACAGCTACCAGGTGACTGTCGGGATGGTTGCTTTGGCCAATCAGCAGGGTTCTTGCGGTGTGCGTTACCAGAGAAGGATGGTGGTGCAATTGTAGTTTTCAGCCTCGATGCTTATCGTCCTTGCAAGTGGTCTCTAAAGCATCGTCTTTGCATGAGAGATGTGTTTGGAACAGACAACTCCCTTCTCAAGGGAGAGTATTGGTCCTGGTTACATGATTATTCGATTGTTGCTCTTGACTTGGAAAGGGAGGTTCTCGTCCTCTTCCGTAAGGAGACAAATAATCTTTTGTCATACAACATTGGCACCGGGAAACGTAGTGAGATTAAAGATGGTCAGCTTGATGAGCAATGGGACTGCTATTATTATGCGGCATGCTACTCAAAGGTTCCAGGGCTGAGCCGTTCATTTCATGTAACTGAACAGTAATATTTCTTGTGTGCATATTCTTTTTCCTATAGTTGCCGTGGATGCATGCATGTGTTTCTTCTCTGTCAGATGCACATAGGAAAACTTGCTAGTGATATTCAGTTGTGACACCTATGGCCAATTTTGCGCATGTTTGAGTTTATTTTCCACTGTGCAGAATTATGATTCTTAGAAAAATCTGCTAGCTTTTTATTGATCAATAGAGATTATTACAGAGATGCCCACACCGTTGAGGGGGAGCCCAACCAAATCTGGCCACCAAAACCAAGATTAAACCTAGTGAGATTGTGATCATCCTCATCTGAGCGTCTACTTTTATAAATAAATAAAGTTGCGGCTAGAGAAGCCAACTTTTCTTGCTGTAATAATCTCCCCTATCTCGGCCACTTCTCCATGCAATACCACTAGAGCACCCACTACTTTTCAAAAAAAAAAAAATAGAGCACCCACTAACGTGACTTATTCTAGTTCGAGGGTCCTAACACATCCTCCAAGTCTAGTGCAAGTTCTTTAAACATGGGCAGACCAGGCTGTGTGAGTGAACGTTCTCGGCATGTTCTTTGTAGATGTGGCCGAGCATACCACACCAATCCCATAATCTCCCAAACTTTATGAAGGAAATCTCGCGCTTCACACCCCTCTTGAT